>NC_135794.1:7220000-7507500 GCF_051106095.1 Pogona vitticeps | reverse complement strand
TTGATTTATTATGTATTATTTATTGTGTATTATTATTTTACGTATATATATATAAGCTGAGATGCACAATTAGAAAGAGGAGAATAATGTCTTCACAGACATGATTACATTCTTACATTACTCAAGTTTAATTGCAGCTGCGCAGTTGGTGGTCTCATAGCTGAGGACTCACCGGATTTCTTAAATCAAGATTTATGTGGATCTTTGAAAACTTTTTTTAATTTTTGCATAGAAAGGCATTGATCTGGTACAACAGGATTAAGAGAAAATCACAAACCAAACAGAGACAGATTTCCTTCTGTGGCAAAGCAAAGGAGCTTGGAGATAGCCGAGAGTATTTTATAGCTAGGAAAGGTTGCATTGATGTGAACATGGACAGAGGTCTTTTGAGACATTGATCTTCTGACTTTCTCTTTGTCACTATAGCAAGCCCAGTTTCAAGATGTTATATAAACATAGCATAAACATAAATAATTTGTCATTAACTGTATATACACCGTATACACATACAACGAAATTTACAAAGAACACTCAGAGACCAAACCAAAAACACACACACACCCTCATAACAATCCCTAAATCCCAGAACCCCGCCTAAAACTCATAGTATCCATACAACACGACAGACCATGTAATAGTAATACAGTCCAACAACTCACTGCTGGTGATTCTTAAGTTCCTTGTTAAGTGCGATTATAGCTCTAGGATAAAAACTGTTTTAAAAAAGTGTCATCCGAGTTTTAATTGCTCTGTATCTTCTGCCGGAAGGCAACAGTTCAAAGAAGTTATAAGCAGGGTGAGAAGAGTCTCTGAAAATATTTAATGACCTCCTCAAGCAGTGAGATGCAAAGATGTTGTCCAAGGTTGTCCAACTGTTAGGTTGTAAGGCCATCCATTGCTTAAGACCAGATTACCCCCCAAAAAACGGGTTATCCAAACACCAGCTTCTGCCATGCAGAATGCAACGGTCTTTAAGCTTTGAAGAGGGGTTCATGTGCTCTGCATACTGTACTGCTGCTTATGAGGGTTGTTCGTAGCAGAGTTTGCTCGGTTATGGCACCCAGCATGTGGAATGTTCTTCCAGTTAAGTCTAGATGTATTCCTACTGTTGGGTTTCCCACTGTCAGACATCTGTTTGTTTGCCGAAGCATCTTCCAATTTTTTTCCCTGAGGGTTACCATCATCTGTTAAAGAGCCAGCATGATGTAGTAGATAGAGTGTAGGGCTAGGACTCAAGAGATCTGAGTTCAAATCCTTGCCTGCTTATGGAAATGGAAAGGTGGCTGGCAGTGATAAACCATTCCCTGAACATCTCATGACCTTGAAACTCTTAGAGGGCTTGGTTTGGGCTTGAGTGGGTGGTTAAAATCCATTCAATATACAAAATATCTTGTGGCTGTGAAAATGGCTATATTATGGATCTGTTGGTATGAATGAAACCTATCTATGGAGGCTTTCCTTGGGGATGAAACTACTGCAACTGTTATGACAAGCATCAGTACCTTGAAGTGATTTCTATGCAGCTGGTGGCAATGCGGGAAGAAGCCTTATCTGTGGCCACGCTCCAGATCTGTCCCAGGAAATCCACGTGTCATGCTCTTTAATGACTGTTTGCTTCAGCTGGGAGAGGCTGTTGTTCTGGGAAACCATTTACAATATTATTTGTGAATTTGTATTATCTGCTGATAACAGCTTGTCCTCTCACTGTCATTAGTCCTGAGTATTTCAGAATTTGTGGACTACAGCCCCAGAATTCTGCAGGAATTCTCCCATCCACACTTAGATCATAGAATCATAGAATTGGCATAGGGTTGGAAGGGACCTTTGAGGTCTTCTAGTCCAACCCCCTCCCCAAGGCAGGACACCTCATACCATCCTGGATCTCATACCATCCAGGACAAATGGCTGTCCAATCTTTTCTTGAAAACCTCCAGCGATGGGGCACCCACAACATTGGGAGGCAAGCTGTTCCACTGCTTAATGGTTTTCACTGTCAGGAAATTCCTCCTTATTGCCAGGTTGGATCTCCCTCTGACAAGTTTCCACCCATTGGGTCTTGTCCTACCCTCAGGTCAATGGAGAATAAATCGATGCCTTCTTCCCTGTGGCAAAACTTTACATACTGGAAGACTGCTATCGTATCTCCCCTCAGTCTTCTCTTCATTAAGCTAAACATACCTAGTTCTTTTAAACATACCTAGTTCTTGGAGTTTTAGTCAAGAAATCAATGTCCTAACATGTGTTTTCAAGTTCTCAAGGTAATAACTTTAGATTCTGGCAACCATTTTTATCCTTAGGAAAAGGCACTGGAAATTAATGGACTGGACTAAGCTCCATGGCAGTTGCATTGGCTTGTGGCCATTGTACATGCCTATTAAACTCCCTGTTTAATAGAGACAACTCCTGTTTAATAGAGAAGACTCCCTGAAAAAGACCCTGATGTTGGGAAAATGTGAAGGCAAGAGGAGAAGTGGACGATAGAGGACAAGATGGTTGGACAGTGTCATCGAAGCTGCCAACATGAATTTGACCCAACTCCGGGAGGCAGTGGAAGAAAGGAGGACCTGGCGTGCTCCAGTCCATGGGGTCACGAAGAGTTGGACACGACTTAATGACTAAACAACAACAACAAATATGCCTATTAAACTCTTCATAGGAAGCTTCTCAAAAAGACCTCCTGGACCCATAATCCCTTGTAGCTCCCATTGAGTTAAGACCATTCACTCCTTTTCCTGTCTACTCCACAGGATAAAAATGGCTGATTAGATGTTTTTTTCAGTATACTCCACCTCCCTACATTTTCATACATTTGGTACTTTAGGACACAATCCCTGAAGAATGCATAAATGCACTAACCAGCCTCAACCTTCAACCTGATGTTGTAACATCTCTTCACTGGGCTTGGGGTAAAGGAGTCAGTCTGGGTTTTTTTTTAATCCATATCAGTTTTTCATATGTTTTTTTCCCAGTCCATCTCATAGTACAATTTCCATATCAGCCATGAATATAAAAGTATTGCACCTAAAATTGCTTTTGGAAAATCGCTTTTTGAACAAATATGCATTTTGGGACAGATATTTTAAATGGAAGACTGAATTGAGAGACGTGGTGGAAAAAGAGTTGATAACTGTTTTCCAGTGTATGCATTAAAATGAAGACTAGACAACATTTTTAGGTAGAATGAAGAACATTCTTTTTCACAAGCAGCAAAGGACCCCTCATCCTTTCTTCTTTCTCTTATCTTTTATTAAAACAGGCTCTTTTTGCAAGTCAGAACAAGACCCCTCCTATCAGGTCCAGCCAACAATGATTGCTTGCTTCTCCTGATATAGAATAAGCAAAGCTCTGCTCAGTTTTTTTAACCACTCAATTAAAGTCTGTTAATATATATAGACCCTTAGTTAAAAGAGATACCATAGAATTTACATTGGTCATCCCAGGTCATTGAGTCTAACCCCCTGCTCAGTCTAAGAATCCAAATCAAATTATATTAAGCATCAAATTTATGGTAGAAGGTCAACTTTTCAAATGTCTATGCCTCTCCCAACCTGGTGCTCTTTGGAGCTTGGAAAAGTTACTTTTGTAGATTACAGGTCCCAGATCTCTGCAGAGTAGTTACTCCATAAGAGTGACTTTTTCAAGCTCTGGCGTCTTCCAGGTATGCTGGACTACAACTCCTCTCATCATACTCTGGTGGCTGAGAGTGATGGAACGTGAAGTCCGTTGCTTCTGGAAGGGACATTTCTTTAGGCCAAGTGATTCTAGCCCTTGGGAAACATTTGGGTTCGCCAACACTTACCCTTCTTGCCCCTGCTCTGAGAGTTACTTATATGGTCAACGCAAGTGTATATGTATGCTCTCCTCTACCAAAGATTTTTTTCCCAGGTTCTCACCCTCTAAATGAGGAAACTTATCTCATCAGTGAGCTTTACAGAGCCGATAAAAGCAACATTCTGAAGACTTGATGTCTCCACCTTGAAGAATTCTGTCATGTCCTGCATGACAGATTTTGTTTGTTTGGTTGGAAGATACATAGCCCATTTTCTTCAAAAACTGGGATTCAAATCAGCTCACAATAAACACTGAAAAACAGATAGCAATAGAGGCAGAATAAAGTGTCATTTGAAGACCTGATAGCCAGAAAACCACTAATGCTCATATAAGGTTTTAAACACTTGACATGGCTAGTAGATTGGGCATGTTTTTGGTAGAACAATGCAGTGCCTGCTTGCAGAAGAGTAGAGAAGATTAGCAGTGCAAGGGAAAAGGTGAAAGGGTGAAGGGGGTTGAATGATACATTTTCCCGTTGTCCTCATTTGCACATTCCATCAGCTCTTTCGGTGGCGCCTAAGCACAACACAGAGGCAGGCTGGTGAAATTCTTGGGGCATGCACTAATGTGAGTGGGAGCTGAGAGAAAGCAGTCACAGGAGGTGGTGATGGCAGCCAAGAAGCAGATGTTGCATTAGAGCCGAAGGGGTGATGGCGCTTAACCTTCTGGTGCCAACGCTTGGACGAGCCCTGATAACTATGATCATAAATGGACTCGCTATTGACATAATGGCTGCATCTGGCTGCCTGTTCCTTCATTGGGGAAGGAGGAAGTGTGGCAAGAGTCATGTCTTTGTCATAGGTCTGTCAATGCGTGTCTTGTTGGGGAAGGGTCTCAAGCTCAGTGGTAAACTACACATTTCTCTTGCAGTAAACCTGAAGTTTTTGGACGTGGTGGCGCTGCGGACTAAACCGCAGAAGCCTGTGCTGCAGGGTCAGAAGACCAAGCAGTTGTAAGATCGAATCCACGCGACGGAGTGAGCTCCCGTTGCTTGTCCCAGCTCCCGCCAACCTAGCGGTTCGAAAGCATGCAAATGCGAGTAGATAAATAGGTACCATCTCGGTGGGAAGGTAAACAGCGTTCCGTGTCTAAATCACACTGGCCATGTGACCACGGAAAGATTGTCTTCGGACAAACGCTGGCTCTATGGCTTGAAGAGCGGGATGAGCGCCGCCCCCTAGAGTCGGACACGACTGGACAAAAATTGTCAAGGGGAACCTTTACCTTTACCTAAGCCTGAAGTTTAGTTCCAGCATCTATCCTTGCAATACTGTAGGTTCCAGCGAGGGTAAGAGAAATGCTCCTCAAGAGACCTTGTAGGTCTTTGCCAATTTTTAAATAGCAGCAGCAGCAACGACAACAACAATAGCCATGCATTATCTGTCTGGATAAGCAACAAAGAAAAACTTTTAGAACTTGGAATGACCTCAAAAGTACAGAAAGTACAAAAATCACGAAGTACCGAGCATTAAGGCAGAAAATTAAAAGAATGTAGAAGCAAGATCAGGTCATCCGCCTCCCTATGCTAATTTCATCCACTGGAGTCATTCCAAAGTCTTTGGCCACCAATTCAAAACAATTGTCAGTAGCTGCTGATTTGTTTCCTGAAGTCAAAAAATCAGGGATTTTGTAAATATTTCATCTCACACATACACACACACACACCCAATTTTTCAGCTGGACCCTTCAGTCTCCTCCCAGGCACTAGCAATGCTGGGAAATAAGAATTGCAATATAATATTAATGACAGTGGCGGTGATGGTGACAACAATTGTAGTGATTATGCTTTTTTTCCACTGAGTTCAGTCATGTGACTCTTCTATCCCCCCCTTTCACTACCTCACCATACATGTCTCTTCTTATTCTCCACGTTATCCTCACAGCAACCTCACAGCAACCCTAGAAGACAGGTTAGGCTCAAGGTCAGTGTTCTTCATGGTTGAGTGAGGTCTTGCTTGGCACAGTGCAACACTTCAGCTGCTACAACACACCAAGTTACAGAACCGGCCCTAGAGATGGGCACGAACTGCCGGCTTGATGATGGGTGATGGTTTGTTTAGTGGCCAATCAAGTGTTTGACTCTTCAAAGCCCTACCTCCTCTAGCAGGTGCCCACTTAAAGGCAGTGCCTGGTGGAGGTGGGTGAGAGAAGTCGGGCTGCTGCCTCCAATTGGGCGCCCACTGGAGGAGGCGGGGCTTTGAAACACCGAACACCTGTTTGGCCACTCAACAAACCAGCACGAATCATTGAACCAAGATGGTTCGTGCCCATCTCTACCACAGGGCAAGCAGACAGACTGGCTTTGTTGGTGCATAGCTGGATTTTGCTTTTATGTGACTATACAACAGTGTTGAGTAACAGTAAACATGAGGGTTTAATACATTACAGCCATATATTTTCGAGATGAATGCTCATTACGGAGAGATCCTGGATTGTATGACAAACCAACCTTATTTGGATTCTGCCATAGTTTTCAACACACAAAAGCAAGGGTTGGTGAATTAGCTTTGGCATTAGCCACTGAGTCCTGTAATTAGGAAAAATGAGATGTTTGATTCAGGTGGCAGATGATGGAAGGCAGTAGCAAGGTGTTAGAGGAGAGAGCTGTGTGAATCTACTAGTTGGGCATGTTCTTCACTTGCTAAGTTAGATTTAAAGGTGTGCCGGTTTGTGTTTTGGGACTACAGGCCCCTGAAATTCCCCAGGCAGCAGTAGTCCAAAAACTACTCTAGTGAGTCTATTCGCTTCATGTGCAGTGGAGAATGATGTTCTATCACCAGGGTTGAAGCTAAGTCAATTGGAAGACCCAATGGAGTTTATGTGTGGAATGGGAGGTCAACATAAAGTCTTGAATATGGCCAACGTATCATCACGTGCTTCCAGGATTGCAAATCTGCAAATCATTTATTTATTTTATTTATTTATTTGTTCGATTTATATCCCGCCCATCTGGTATATTCTACCACTCTGGGCGGCTTACAGAATATTAAAACAATTAAAAAACATAAAAACATTAGCATACAACAATAACAAGAGCCTCGTGGCGCAGTGGTTAAAACGCTGTACTGCAGCTAAAACTGTGCTCACGACCTGGGGTTCAAATCCCAGGTAGCCGGCTCAAGGTTGACTCAGCCTTCCATCCTTCCGAGGTCGGTAAAATGAGTACCCAGCTTGCTGGGGGGGCAATGTGTAGCCTGCATAATTAAAAAATTGTAAACCGCCCGGAGAGTGCTTGTAGTGCTATGGGGCGGTATATAAGTCCAATAAATAATAATAATAATAAATAAATAAATAGCTCAGGAATAAATAAATAATAAATAGCAAAGCAAAAGAAATCAGTAGTTGACAGGAGGGAAGGCCTGGATGTACATCCATGTTTTCAGCTGGCATTTGAAAGTACCCAGCGTAGGGGCCTCGCGAATCTCCGGAGGAAGGTTGTTCCAAAGGCGAGGAGCCACTGCCAAGAAGGCCTGGCTTCGAGTCTTTTCCCTCCGGGCCTCCTTCGGCGTCAGGCTCCTCAGCCTCACCTCCTGACTCGTGCGGGTGATCCGAGTAGATCTTGGTGGGAGCAGGTGCTCCACCAAGTATCAAGGTCCTAAACCGTTTAGGGCCTTATAGGTAAGCATTATAACTTTGAATTCAATGTGGATTCAAATCATGGCATCTACTGTGCAGACATTGGCTTAAATCTAACTGGTAGTCCCAGCTTGTGCAAACACACTGAATCAGATGCTGAAGAGTAAGTTGAATTAATAAGAACGGGCCACAATCAACTTGATTCCATCTTCTGGTGACTCTCCAAGGGTTTTTTAGGTACAAAGTCATGAGATGGAGTTTACCAATCCCTTCTTCTAAATACACCGATGCTATCCAATGACCTTGTTCTATAGGAGTGGGGAACCTGAAATCACCCAAGTGTTGGTAGATTCCAGCTCCCATCGGCCCCAGCCAACATGGCCTGTGTTTAGGGATAGCTGTACTTTGGCAAAAGTGTTTCCTCTTCTGTGGTAGTACACAGTCATAAACTGTCTAATTTCTCCTTTAAATTGGCTTAAGGCAGGGACAGGTGTTTGTGGCTTTCTAGATAATTTTGCCTATCATTTCTATCACCCCTATTTGGCATCATAGAGGATGAGCAATTATGGGGGTTGCAGCCCAAAGCAACAGGCAGGAGCTGCAGATTAGGGTGTATGTATCTGGTAATCTGCAAATTTAGAGGATGAGTTTCTGGCTGCCATTAGTAAGGTAAAGGTTCCCCCTGACATTTAGTCCAGTCGTGTCCAACTGTAGGGCGCGGTGCTCATCCCCGTCTCCAAGCCATAGAGCCAGCATTTGTCCGTAGACAGTTTCCATGGTCATGTGGCCAGTGCAACTAGACACAGAACGCCATGGCCTTCCCACCATGGTGGTTCCTATTTATCTACTCGCATTTTTACATGCTTTCGAACTGCTAGGTTGGCAGGAGCTGGGACAAGTGATGGGAGTTCACTCCTTCATGTGGATTCGATCTTACGACTGCTGGTCTTCTGATCTTGCAGCACAGAGGCTTCTGCGGTTTAACCCGCAGCGCCACCACGTCCCTATCCTGCCATTGGTACCAAAGGGCATATTTAGTATTCAGTTGTAGTTGAAGAGACTGTACAGTACTTTGGTGCTGCATTTAGAGCTGTCCGTGGTGCTGGAGCATAGGGGGACACCCATATCTAGTACTCTGCAGGTTGAACCCCTTTCTCATTGCTCTGCTGGCTTTTCTTTCATGCTTCAATCCCACCTGTCGCACCCACTTGGTTGTGCCATCTTTCTACCTCCCTGTCTGACCATCTTTGGAAGTTTCAATGTGCATTAACAGGTTTCTGCCTCATCTGGTCCATGACAGGGGTGGTCTCGCCCCTTGCCATTTTTGTCCGTCTATTCACTCTGTATTGCTTGAGTGTTTGTGCTCTTTCGAACTGCTCTCCAGACTTTTCTGCCAGATTGGCCATCTGATCTACAATGGCTGGATGTGGCTTTGTCTGTGGGCAGAGACTTTAATTTGTTTGCTGTATTGACATCCTTGGGAAATGACAGTCTGGTTTGCCTCCTGTCTAAAATAAATAAAAGCTTGTTATCCCTTTTGATCCAAAATATCTCTTTCTGACAGTAATTCAAGGCAGCTGACTAAAATATACAGCCTCTAGGCTATGCTGAAGCCATAATGGCATGATGATTTTGGCTGCCCACACCTCTCGGAGTGAATACATCTCTCTCTTTTCCCCCCCACCTGCCAAAGACTGAATCATCATTAAATCAGCAGATAGAAGTCTTATGGCTAGATTTAAAAGCTGCTCTAGTACTGCAGTCCAAATGCATCTGAAGATCTACCTGTTGCCCCCCTCTGAGAGGAGCTCTCTGTGGCTGATGTCTCCAAAAACAGTCTTTAATTTCCGTATCCTTAGAATATCTGTGTGCATCTCCTTCTACTTTTTCCACAGATGGCTTCCACAATCACGGGTTGCCTTCCTAAGAAAGATTGTTGAGCTCATATTGAAAGCCAAGTTATCTCTGGGCCCTAGAGACATTATGGGACTGCGATGTCCAGCATTCCTCACCATTGGCTGTGCTAGCTTAGGCTGATGGGACCTGCAGTCCAGAGGACCTTATTTTGTCCTCCACTCCTGGATTAGAAGAACAACATGAGTTTAGGCAACATCTCAAAGGCCACATTGAAGAATATTCACAAGGGCAATGTTTCATTCAAGCAGAGTGTTGGGAGAGAGAGGATCTAAAACCAGGCATGTTACGAAAACAGACACCAAGATAGCAGGCTAATTAATATGCTGCCCAGGCTTAGACATTGATAGTGAGAGAAGAAGGCTGGTTGGCTATTATCAAAAGAGGTAACTACTTCTTCTTCTCCTTCTCCTTCCTCCTCCTCCTCCTCCTCCTCTTTCTTCAGTGGTTGGATAGCTTAGTGGTTTAGGTTTTTGGTTGTGGAGCCAGAGGTTGGGGGTTTGATTCCCCACTGTGTCTCCTGTGAGTAAAGCCAGCCTATTTAGCCTTGGGCAAACTGCACAATCCAAGGGCACCCCCAGAATAAAGGGAATGGTAAACCACTTCTGAGTGCTATCTGCCTAGCAAACCCTGGAAAAGGTCACTGTAAGTCAGAATTGACTTGATGACACATGATGATGATGATGATGATGATGATGATGATGATGATGATGATGATGATTTTTTACTTTACTTTATTTAGACCTATACCCCGCCCCTCTAGACAAAGTCTATTCAAAAAGGCTGCTGAGCATGCCTTACTTCTTTGGCTCTCTTTGGTCCTCTGAACTTCAACCTCTAAATTTGATGCTTCTTTAAGGGCTTAAATCAACCTCTTGAATTGTAGCTGGAAACAGACCTTGCAGTAATTTTAGAACAAATGTGAGTCACTTTGAAGGGTATAGGGGCTGATTTGTGAATGTGAGTGGGAAAAACTCCTCTTTTCTCCAGAATTCTATTTCTGACCTTGTTCTGAAGGACTGTTGGATAGTAAAATTGCTGCAATTTTATGATTTTCCCCCCTCCATTTTTAAAGACCTAGCTTTGTTTGGGGAAGGCATGGAGCTCAGTGGCAAAGGACATGGAAATGGCTTCGAGGTCATCCTTTGACATACATACACCCTCCCCACACACTTTAGAGGAAAGGTACAAAAATCTCCCGCACTCTTGCAATTAGAGTACTAATCCTCAGCAATCTGGATTCTTTGATTAAAGATGTTGAGGAGAACTGGGGAAGAACAAATACAATCTTAAGAGAGTTGTGAAAATTTCATCAAACGAGAGGCAGAGCCTCCTGAGGTCCCCCAAAGTCCAACTCTGTCTAAAAGCCAAGGAGGCAAAAAGATCAACAGCGTGTGTGTGTGTGTGTGTGTGTGTGTGTCTGCTTTTGATTTTGTTTTTGTTTGCCTTTGGCTTCCAAATGGCCAAACACATGTCTCTCCCAGAAAGTCGCTGTTCTTTCCAAAAGCTCCCCACGAGTCCTTATGTTAATAAAGAGACACATTTTGCCAGTATGCGCCTTTAATAAACCCTGCCATGTGTTCCCCTCTGGCTTGGAACGACTGCGTTTGTATTTTGTTGCCTTCAATTAGCTATTGGTGAATGCACAAGGTAAGTCCAGACATCAGCAAGAAAAGAATGGGCTAAAAATAGGACTTTAAAAAGTTACTTTTTAAGACTACAACTTTAGTAGGAGCCTTGTGGAAAGGAAGATTTTTGAGAAGTCAGAGGTCACTTCAGACGTAAGACAATCCTATGAATCCGTGATCTCCAAAAAGTTCTATCAATATCAGTCATGCTCTGTTCTTGCAGACAATAGGCTGTGGCTTCATTTATTGAGTCAATTCATCTCATTTTAGGTCTTCCTCTTTTCCTACTGCCTTCAGCTTTTCCCAGCATTATGGTCTTCTCCAGTGAGTCTTCTTTTCTTTTTGAGATGCCCAAAGTATGGTATGTTCAATTCAGCCTTTTTTTGCTTCTTAAATGAATTTGGGCTTGATTTGATTTAGCGCTCACTTATTTGTCTTCCTGGTGATCCACGGTATCTGTAAAGCTCTCATCTGAGAGCACATTTGGAATGAACCAAGGGGGATATTTTCCTTGCTTTTCAGAGTGTTCATGGTCTCTCCCGTCCAGCAATGTGTATCTCCCTGACCTGGAAAGCCAGGAAGCAACTAAGAAAGCCTGTGCCTTTGATCTGTTGCATGGAATTTAAATGACTGTGGTTGTTACATGCCATCAAGTTGTCTCCCATTTATGGCAATCCCATGAATGAACAGTCTCCAGAATATCCTGTCCTCAGCAATCCTGCTTAGCTATTTCAAACTCAAGCCTGTGGGTTCTTTTAGGGGAGTTGGCCCATCTCATATTTGGGTTTCCTCTTTTCCTGCTACCTTCGACTTTCTCCAGTGTTATTGTCTTCTCCAGAGAATCCTGCCTTCTCATGATGTGCCCAAAGTAGGACATAATTTACATTAAATAGATTTGATGTAAAGCCATAACCTTCCTACTTTGCCTTTCATTCTGCCATTCACTGATTCCTCCTCACCTTTACTCTATTACACCTTCCTTCCTTCCTTTTCTGATTCATCAACACAACTTCTAGTGTGGGTCCTGAATCCAAGTACATCACAAAAACGCAGAGAAGTTGCTAATAGAGAGGATGTCTCTAGCTGAAAAGTGGGAGGATAACAGGGATTAAGACCTCCAACACCTACTGCTTTTTCTCTTTTAAGGCCTAATGATCTCAGTGATTTTATTTCTCATCTCTTTCCTAAATATTCTCCTGATCACGACATTCTTATCCTGGCTGCCTTTCCTACAGTTGATTTAACCCAACCCCCTGCTTCATCCCCCCCCCCTGGTTTGAGAGCTGGGCATGGGTACCCATTCTGCTCCGTGGAACGGAGGGGGGTGGAGTGTGCCGATCGGATGCCAGCTGCGCTGTGCCACATCTCCATTATTGGCAGCTGTAATATTTTGTGTCCCCGCATTCCTGCCTGTGGGTGCACATTTGCCGTGTGTGTGTAATGTGAAAGAGTCTGACTTTACAAAGCAGACGAAACATCGGGGGTGACTCGATTAGTAACACGGCTGCCTGATAATGTGTCAGATGGTGCGAAGCAGAAAGCTGACTTCAGCTCTTAATCATCAGCAATCTCTCTCTTTCTCTCTCACACACACACTCCATGTGCGTGGTTGTGCGCATTTCTTATTAAAAGGGTGATTAAGGTTGCAGTCCTTATATACCTTGGCTTTTTGATTATATTTTCTGGCCCATTTGCAAAATAATTCTTTTTTTAAAAAAAAATTATTACTTTTTACACTTGCTGTTCAAAATCTGTGAGCTCTGGGCTGCTTCTGAGAAAATCCCCGGTGTCACTGCCAAATCACATGATTGGTCACCAGACTGGAAAACTGAGTGTGAAAAATGAAATCAACAATTTGGCTCCACTACCCCCATGGACTGTTGCAGAGTTTTGAATTTGGAGTCAAAGTACAGAGACTGGCAGAGGAGAGTAGCATCAAATTCCCCAGATGGTCCACCCCTTTCTTTTTTTTTCTCATGGAATCATATTTAAACTCTCAGTAGCTCATTCAGAGACATTTACAGGAGAAAGAATAAAAAAGTTTCATTGCTTACATTTTGTGAAATGGATGAACAGCAAACTAACAGATTTAAAAGTGGAGGGGAAAACACTCCTCAGAGAGGTGGGGCTCTCTTTGAATTCAGAGGAGGGGGAAAATGATTTGTTAGTGCTGAATAGTTTTGGCAGTCACCCCAGCCTAGGAAAAAAAAAATCCCTAGCAGTCAAACAAAGTGTAGGCAGCATGCGAGGTTGTAAAAATTTACCAATCTAGGGGTAAGCCCATCTCATTTCAGTAGTACTCCCCAGCCCCTGAATAGGCATGTATAGGAATATGCTGTAAAACCATTTTTAAAAAATGTTAAATTTCAATTTGTTAGGAATTCTAGAGATGGTGTTGTTGGGACACCCTAAATTGAAGATGCAATCCCGTTGTTTAGGAGGTAGAAACCTAGAGATGAGTTCACCCACTCCACGCACACACCCATTGCTTTCTGTGCATTTTACCGAATATGTTTGTAGACCTTGAATCACCCTAGTATATCAGTGGTTTTAATCCAGATCCAACCCAGAGGTATAATGGAGGTTGAGCCTGCAGGGTGGAAGCCTTGAGACTTCCTGAGTGGTGGGGGACTAAGACATCAACCCTCCACCTCCTGACTTCCCTGTTCCCTCTGAACATCGCTGAGTCTTCTCAGTAGCTGGGAGATAAAATTATTATTATTTTAAAAAAGAAGAGTATATTGTTGCAAGCTTCCCTTGCATTTTAGGATGGTTTGGTCTCTTGGATGGTAAGTTAAGAGCCATTAACTTTACAAAAGACCTGTTCCTCAATTGTTGATCTAGAAGCTTACCTGCCTGGACTGGCTTTCTGGGGTGAGATGGCTATGGGGGCTATCAGTACAGCACTGATCCAACTATCTTCTGTGTACCACTTCAGCTGGCATGTCCTGGCTTCACTGGCTAGTGTTTTGGACCCAGCTGCCAGAACACAGTCCTGTACCGCCTACTCTTGTCCCAATGTGACCCTGAGTCAGAATTTTTGCTCTCACACTCGTTTTGCAATGTTATTTGTTCTGCATTTCAAAGAACACGGTTGTGTTATTTACAAGGCAGTCCCATGGTTTTCAGAAAATGGGGGCATTCAGGAGAGGATCAGATAAACAAGAATTTTTCTCTCTTGAGACAACATTTAATAAAACTCTGTCAACAGTAGAGAAGAATGCAGGTTAGGTGAACATTAGAGTTTATAATTTTGATCTTATGCATTTTCTTGTAATGGGTGACAACTGGCATGATGCAGAAGAGCTTGGAGATGATAAGTTACACATAACTAGTTAATTATAATTATTTTCCCAGTAATTTTATTTACTGTATTTATTCAAAATATATTTTAACCCACCTTTCTCTTTAAAAAGGATCAAATGAATACAGTACTACAAAACATAGGCAATACAAAAACACATTGAGTGCAATAATGCATTACAACTGAATTACATTGCAATTACATCTTAACAGAGGGACAACTTCATCTCTTTTATGATGTAACTGTAATATGTTAGTTATTTTTATAGTTATTTGAATGTGGCCCCCTGAACAATGGAGGAGAAACAGCATGGTGTTCAGGGGTTGCCTTATGATGCGTTGTGGGTGTTGAGCCAATAATTGAAGAGGAGAAAAATGTGTTTCTTACCTCAGGCCAGCAGTTTATAGCATTCAAATGTTTTTAAAGAAGCAACCCAAAAGTAACTAGTTAAGTTACAATTGCAAAAAGGTAAATAGTTACTTTTTTGAAAACTGCAACTTTCAGGGACACAGAAACTTCAACAATAAATTCCTTTTTTAAAAAAAAAAAGTAACTTTCCAAGCTCTGTGACTGAGATGCTAATTTACAAAAATGAGGAAGCTTTCTGGGAGAATCTTATTCTGCTGTGAAATCAGTTGCCTGAGACAACCCCACCTCCCTCCCCTGTTGCTGTTACAAAGAACAATAACACAGGCTACCTCGCAAAGCTGTTGCACAAATTACAGCTGGAAAATGTATGTGAAGAACTTCAAACAAGGTCATATAGAAATAATACCTTTCATACTTACCAGGTAAGCTTTAATGCACTGGGGGTGGGGAGCAAGTCTTTTTTCCTCCACAACTTTGTGCATCAAAACCTCTTTTATTCTCCTGGAAAAGTCTTCCTAGACTTTCTATGCAAAAAATGACTGCATGTTTTAAGAACACATCAAGGTCTGGATTGGGGCAACATATAAGATTAAGCTAAATTTTCCAAGATCCCCTCGAAGTCCTTTTCCTTATTCGTGCAGGCAGAACATTAAACAAGGCTCCCATGCATAGGCAGGTCATGCATATATGCACGTTCAGGGTTATAGTATCCCGTTTTAAATCAAATATGCAGGATGGTTCCGGAGTTAGAGAGAGCGGTGAGGACTAAAGGTGTGTATGTTGTACAACGAGCAGTGTCAGCGTTGGGTGAAAGAGACTGTTCATCGTGGGCTCTGTGTCGTTTCATTTTTGCTAAAGTCTCCCCAGTGGAAACAAGGGGCTGGTTTTATCTGTGATCTGTAGGGCTTTGCTAGGGTCTTTGTAATTCCTCTTAGAAGGCCTAGAAGATGACAGGATGACATACAAGACCACGTTGGTGGCTGCAAGCGCTGCCAGAGGCAAGAGCTGTTTGACAGTGAAACAGATTGCTTTGGAAAGCGGGTAGCCTGTTCTTTGAGTGAGGTTTCTAAGCAGAGTCTCTGCCAGATGTAGATCCCCAGTTCAACTGGGAATTGGGCTGGGTGAATCTGGGAAGTCCCTTCCAGCTCTACAACACTAGCCTGTGTGCATCATTTGAACCTTCCTTATTGCCAAGGGTAGGAGCTAAATGGTAAGAAAGATGTTTTGACTAAACTTTAGGAAGACTTCCTGGCCATAAAGCAGTGAGACCATGGAAAGGACTGCCAAAGAAGGTGGCAGGGTCTCCTGCGATGGACATTGTTAAGCCAAGGTTGGATCTGTATCTGTTGCAGAGTATTGAATTCATGGTAACATTCCTTGTGCTACGCAGTAGAAAAACTGAGCCTCGCAGAGGAAAATAGCTTCAACTTTGCCAGAGTCCACCCCTTTCTCATTAACTGACACTTACAGTCTCAGTAACTCACTCTGAGACATTCGTAGTAGAAAGAATAAATTGTTTCGTTACTTGCAGTTGTGAACAGATCAACAGCAAACAAACAAATGAAAGATGTCAAAAGACTAAAGAGAGGGAAAAGAGCCAGAGCAGAGAGGCAGGGCTCTCACTGAGTTCAGAAGCAAGGAAGCAACAATTGGTTTGTTGTTATTTAGTCATTTAATTGTGTCCAACTCTTCATGACCCCATGGACCAGAGCACGTCAGGCCCTCCTGTCTTCCACCGCCTCCCGGAGTTGGGTTAAATTCATGTTGGTCGCTCTGATGACACTGTCCAGCCATCTCATCCTCTGTCGTCCCCTAGATAGATTGAGGGTCACCCCAACCGAGAAAAGTCCCTACCAGCCAAACCTACTAAAAGCAGCATTCAAGGTTGCAAAAATTCCAACAATATGTGCCAGAGATGTTTTACTGTACATTGAAAGGGATTTTAAACAAGGCGAGGCTCCAATACTTTGGCCATCTCATGAGAAGATTCCCTGGAAAAGACCCTGATGTTGGGAAAGGGTGAAGGTAGGAAAGAGAAGGGGACGACAGAGGATGTGATGGCTGGACAGTGTCATCGAAGCCACCAATATGACTTTGACCCAACTCCGGGAGGCAGTGGAAGACAGGAGGGCCTGGCGTGCTCTGGTCCACGGGGTCACGAAGAGTCGGACACGACTTAACGACTAAACAACAACAACAAATCTCTGCATGCACCTATCCATGTTAATATCTCGTTCTTGTTTACTCATTAGCCTCATTTTGGGGTACACTCAGCTTTTTGTATTCCTATTAGGAGCTGCTGTTTTAATTGCCAACTTTTTTAGCAACCCATTTACGAAAATAAAAACAGCTGAAAGAAGGTCTTCTAAGTTAAAGCAGAGAGAGAGAGAAATGAAAACGGCTTATTTTCTTTTAGCAGTCTGTCTCAATATAGCTGACAACGAGGGGGAAAAAACAATGGAATTGTGATATTTTAAAGCTGTGGAATAATCTGATGTTTCTATTTTTTTGCATTTAGTTTTTCAATAGCCTGGCATTTCAAATTTAGAGCAGCTGCGTTTTGGAAGGAGCATGCTGAGCAAACAAGATCGCTAGAGACTGCCAATATGTGCGCCTTAGTACAGTTAGGAAGATAACAAAGTTATACTTTTTTCCCTTCTTTTTTTGGGATTCCGCCTGATGATAAATATTGTTTTAAGAAGGCTCCCACTCTGCCAACAGAAAGTCTCCAGGAAAATGCTGATGAGCACATTTAGGTCAGAGCCTAATCTAATGGTCCAACCAGAACGCTCCTACAGCTAATTTGGCAACATCTTATGTCTTGGGAATGGTATGCATCACATTGAAGGCATACAACCAACACTTCTGCATTTGAATGCTTTCAATCTTACATAGGTGCACACATTTGCAGATATTATTGCAGAAATTTGAATTTTTGATTAAATTCCTCTAGCTGTGCAGCAGAAGTGCAGGGAGTCACTAAGCAGAATAGGTTCAGGTGCCGTAGGAATCCACCCCTTTTCCCATTGGCACTTACCGTTTCAGTAACTCACTCTGAAACATTTGCAGTAGAAAGAATGGAAGGCTTCATTACTTACAGTTGAACAGCGCAAACAGCAAACTGACAAACATAACTGCTTTCAACAACAGTAGACTTCAACAGATTTATAGAAAGGGGGAAAGACACTTAGCAGAAAAGGCAGGACTCTCTTTGAACTCAGAGGCAGGGAAGGAATGATTGATTGGTGCTGGATAGGTTTACAGTTACCACAGCCCTGAAAGATTTATTTTATTGTTAAATAAAAATTAAATAAAAATAAGGCAATAGTAGGCAAAAGGAGTGGTAGACAAGGAGGCTGAAGCTTTCCTACCATCTGAGATGGGAAGGGAAGCAGTCTGTGTTGGAATTCAAAATGTGGAGACCCGAATCAAGCAGCACTATCTTCCATCCACTTGGCCTTAAGACATGGGCATGGAATCACAGTAAAAGACTTTCTTTATCCATATCAGAGCACTGCGCATTTAAAATGATGGAGGCATATGAAATATACTGTAGGTAAAATTAAAAACAAATTCAAATGTTAAGATCATGAAAACATTTTCAACCAGATGTAGGCTACTTCATTGGTGTTATTTCAGCCATTTGTTAGATCTCGTTTTGTACACGTGGTGTGGCATAAATTGGGTCCACAGAAGTGTTTCGTTGATTGACTTTTTCCACAGTCACAGAAAATGTGCCTTGTATCCAATTAGCCACCAAAGCTTCATTCATTCCCACCTGCAAAAAATGTCGTTTCTTTAGCCCCTGGGTGGTCCTCCAGATCCTATTGGGTTGCAGTTCCCAGTAGGACTCATTATTGACTATGCTTATTAGGATTGACGGGACTTGTAGTCAACCAAATCCTGGAGACGTGCACCTGCGCATCCTAATGAATTAATTGAGGAGGGCTTGCTCCTGAACAGACTGCAGGGCTAGTGCCTTCGAGATGGGGGGGGAGCCAAGGGCAACCCTCCAGATGTTATGGGACTGCAACTCTCAGCCTTCACACCATTGGCTCCAGAGGTTAGGACCCATGGGTGCTGCAGTCCAGCCACATCTGGAGGGCTCCACTGGACCTGGTTTTGCTTTATACCCATCGAAGATAACCGGACGTGGATGGAATGTTTGTCTTCTTTTATCAAATCTGAGATCAGAGGAGGCTCTCATGATGCTTTTAATCTGGGTCCATAAAGAATGCACCTGGTCAAGGACTTCTTTATATCTGGCAAAGGAGGGAAAGGATGCTATCTGCTGTAAAAGGCCATATCTTTCATCACATGGACTCTTTAGGGAAGAACCTGAGATGCTGCCAAGTCCTGTCCATGATTAATTGATAGCTCACAAGGGATGTGATGCCATTTGTGTTTTTTCTGTAGCACACTGGACATCTTAGCCCAAAGTCAAAGGGCAGGTTGATAAAATTCTGGTTCTCTTGGGCGGCCTTCGGGCTTGTCAGATCTGTTCTATTTTTTACCCCTCCTCTTAAAATTCACTCCCCCACCAAAAAAGATTTACCAATTGGTATTGTACAAAAAGGGGGAAATACATGTGTATATTTAAAATAAAGATAGAAGAAGTTAGCTGCTGTTATCTGAAAGCCCAGCCGAGAGACTTTTTTTTTTTTACTACAACTCACAGAATCTCATGTTGGCTAGGGAATTCAGGGAGTTGTAATCCACAAGAATAAATTTTCCAAGTTTTGGTTAAAATTAAAAGAATCCTACAAGTATATTCTGATACTGAGTTTGTTTCTAGTGCCAATATTGGACTGAATGTCCGCTCCATTTTTCTCCAAGTTTTCATCCTAGCAGCTGCCTAAATGAGGAGCTGGAGAAGGAACTAATTCTATCGTTACTATTGTTAACTCCCTGGCATTTACTGATCCACTACAGATTCCCCCAAATTGGTCACATTCCTCTAGCTACACAGCAGAAGTGGAGGGAGTCACAGAGCAGAATTAGCTTCAGATTCCCTAGAGTAGGCCAATCCATTCTTCTTATCAACTGGCACTTACTCTCTCAATAGCTCGCTTGAAACATCAGTCGTAGAAAGAATAAAACCTGTCATTACTTACAGATGAACAGATCTACAGACAAATCAACAAACATGACTCAACTCAATGTTGAGATCTCAACAGATTCAATAACTTTCATCAAACAACAGAGAAGGGGGAAAAGCTCTTAGCAGAGAGATGTGGCTCTTTTGAATTCAGAAGCAGAGAAGGAACAGTCAATTAATGCTGGATAGATTGAGAGTCACTCCTGTCCAGAAAGGTCCCTACAGCCACAGCTACTAGAGGCAACATGCAAGGTTATAAAAAAAAACCTCCCGCAAGATCTAGCAGTACATTCTGACTTATATATGGTACTGTGTGTTTTTTGGACTGCAGAGGTCTTATTAGACTACAGTAATGCCTCGCTTAATGATTACCTTATTAAACGACAAAACCGCTTGACGATGAGGTTTTTGCGATCACAAAATGATGTTCTAATAGGAAAAATTTGCTTCACGATGATCGGTTCCCTGCTTCGGGAACCGATTTTTCGCTAGACCACGATTTTCAAGCAGCTGATCGGTGGCTCTAAAATGGCCTCCCGCTATGCAAAATGCCCCCCGCTGTGCTTTAGGACAGATTCTTCGCTATACAGGCACTGGACAATGTCCGCCCAGTGGAGGATCTTCGCTTTACGGTAAGGTATTTAGCCCATTAGAACGCATTGAAGGGTTTTCAATGCGTTTCAATGGTTTTTTTAAAAAATTCGCTTGATGACGATTTCATTTAACAGCGATTTCGCTGGAACAGATTAAAGTCATCAAGTGAGGCACCACTGTACTATTACTGTTTGAGATGTGGCAGGGTTTTACCAGGAAGGGGTTATTGATGAAAGCCATGTCATCAACGCTCCCACCACCTCTTTCAGTAAGATGGGTAGTCCCAGGCTCCCAAATCATGAAGCATTTAAATGCATTTCCATTGATCCAGTATGATTTCCGCCAGCAACCAAGCACAGGAAATAAATGGCCGTTCACTGTCAATTTGAGAATGTGTTAAAAGCAACAGGTACGTATTCTAAAATGGAGTTTCCAGAAGTCCTGGGCTTTGTTTAGATCTGTGTGGAAATAGTTCTGGGTTATGAAAGCGCGCGCGCGCGCACACACACACACACACACACACACCTTACCTTACAATGGGGCAAGATTAGTTATAAAAGAACAACAGTACTGTCTCCATAAAATTTCTCCGATCACTTTACAAGATGCAATACAGAATCATTGGCAGGCCATCATCCTTGTTGTTCTTGGGTACCATTTTGTGTCTTCACGCTCTTAAATTTGGAAGAAAGAGCAAAGGAACCACCAGCCACCTTCTGGGGTGGCTTCAGAGACACACTGTCAGGTATCAGATCTCAGTAGCTAAGATGGCATTCTCTTGATGCCCTGGGTGAGATCACAAGTAAATGAACGACAGGCAAAAGGCTGAATAGGTGAATAAAATGGTCTAGTTGCTTTTCTCTGTGCCCTGAAGATCCGTTTGGGGGGTGAAAGGGTTAATCTGACAGCTTTCTGAACAGCTCTAAGAAAACCAAAATTAGTGGGAATTAATGAGGCTTTGGAGGCTAATAATGTTTTCAAAAGTTGGCAATTGCCATGGCCTGATAAAGCTTTGAACTGCTTTGGCGGTTATATAACTTTAACATCTAATCTTTTCCAGTTAAGAATAATCTAAAATCTAATAATTAAGAATAATCTAAAAAGAAACTTTTTAGATTATTCTTAATGACTAGATTTTAGATTATTCTTAACTGGAAAAGATTATTCTTAACTATTCTTAATGTTTTTTTGCTTTGGGAAATTTCTTTGAGTGGTTTTTATCATTGGTTTTATTCTTTGTCTGGTATTTTGGTTTTCTTTTTTATGTGTTGTTTGTTTGTTTGTTTCTTCCTTCCTTCCTTCTTTCTTTTAATGACATAAGCCTCATAAAAATCAAATTCCAAAATGTAAACATCTAGCCAGGGGGATTTATACATAGTTTTATCCACTGGTAGGAAAGAAGATAAAAAAGGATCTTTTAAAAAAATCAATAATATCAGGCATGAGAAAAAGACCTATATAAAATACAAACTGTTTCTGGTTTATTTTATTTGGTAGTATAATAATAATAATAATAATAATAATAATAATAATAATAATAATAATAATAATAATAATAATAATAATAATAATAATAATAATAATAATAATAATAATAATAATAGTCTGCTGTCAAGTCAATTCTGAGTTATGGTGAACCTTTGCAGGGTTTTCTAGGTAGAGAACACTTGGGAGTGTATTTTCCTTCCCTTCCTCTAGGGGGTGCCCTGGGACAGTGCAGCTTGCCCAGGGCCACCCAGGCTGGCTCTTCTCCCCAGGAGGCCCAGTGGAGAATTGAACTTCCAACCTCTGGTTCCACAGCCAGATCCCTAAACCACTGAGCTGTCCAGCTAGTCCAGTGCTAATCCCTTTGTCTGTATTATTATTATTATTATTATTATTATTATTATTATTATTATTATTATTATTATTATTATTATTATTATTATTATTATTATTATTATTATTATTATTATTATTATTATTATTATTATTATTATTATTATTATTATTATTAGTATTAGTATTAGTATTAGTATTAGTATTAGTATTAGTATTAGTATTAGTATTAGTATCATTATCATTATCATTATCATTATTATCATTATTATTATTATTATTATTATTATTATTATTATTATTATTATTATTATTAAAAAAGGAAAATTGTGCTTGGCTTCTCTTGGGAAGGCAAATGAGTGGGAATGTCCATTTCTTTATTAGCAGAGGCACCATATTGAAAAATCTGGATGAAACATTCTTAGTGTTATGAATGAAATGAGCTTGTACGCCCTGTTTTGAACTCGTCTTTCCTCACTTGCAGTGCCTTCCGATTTATTTTTAGGGTGAATTTCAGAGTGCTTGTTTTGACCTATAAAGTGCTGTGTGGTTTGGGAATTAGGTAGATGACATAATGCCTTCTCCCGCAGATGCTTCCTTGTTACGTAAGGCTATTTTCACTCACCAGCCAAAGGGGAAAGGATGATGGGTGAAATAGCCACACAACAGTCCAGCGATGGGTCAAACAAGGCTTTTACTAGTGACAGCATACATGGTTTGGCTTTGGAATATGGCAAAGGACCCACCAGTCTACTTACCTCTGGCCTGCCTGTCTTCGGGTGTGCTGCCTTTATTGGTTCTGCGGCATACAGTTGGCAGGTCAGCAGAACTGAACAAGATTTCAGGGCCAAAAACCTAAGACCTATGATGGGGGTCCTTACGATGTCACAGAGGAGGCAGAAGCCAAAGACGGAGAGTAAGGCTGAACGTCTCCTGAAATAAGAGTAATAAGGATTCACTTTCCCTTGATTGCCCGTATCCTTCTGAAAGTGTGAGGTACTGTCTCCTACTAAGGACAGCTGCCCTAGATGGTCTATCAAGGACTTTATGGCAGGGATGTTGGCATATCTTTGGCTCTGAGCCTCCGGTCCAAACCTTTGGTACCAAGGTCCAAATCCCAAGCCCCGAGTCCCTACCCTGTTTTCCCGAAAATAAGACCTAACCGGAAAATAAGCCCTAGTAGGATTTTTCAGGATGTTCGTAATAGAAGCCCTACCCCAAAAATAAGCCCCGGTTAAGTGAAACCTCGCCTCCCACCCTTATGCAGCAACCAGAAGAAGATGAGATGACTGTATTTGAATATATGTAGAGTGTTGTACTGTACATGGAAAAAAAAAATCCCCTGAAAATAAGCCCTAATGTGTTTCGTTTTGTTTTTTGAGCAAAAATATAATATGAGACCCTGTCTTATTTTCGGGGAAACACTTTGTGACATGCTAGTGGTAATGTTGCACACTTTTGTTTACTCCCAACAGTATTACTGCAGTGTCTGTGTCCCTAAATCTTACCGTAGATTGGTAGTTCCCAACCTAAGGTAACTCAGATGTCTTGGACTGCAACTCCTAGAAACCCTGGCCAGCACAGCTGGTGGTGAAGGCTTCTGGGAATTGTAGTCTAAGAACACCTGGGTGACCCAAGGTTGGGAACCACTGCCTTATATCAGTGGTCCCCAACCTTGGGCCTCCAGATGTTCTTGGACTACAACTCCCAGAAGCCTTCACCACCACCTCTGCTGGCCAGGATTTCTGGGAGTTGAAGTCCAAGAACACCTGGGTGACCCAAGGTTGGGGACCATTTCCTTATATGACAAAGTTGCAAGAAAGTTTGCAAAAATATAAACAGGCTTCTTGGGAAAAGGGAATGTTTCAGTACTTTATATGTAGTTTGGACTAAATGTTAATTGCTTTTGGGGAAAAAAAAAAACCTCTTCAAGAGTCCTTCTATTTCCATGTAAGCCTCCTTTTCATTTATTATACCTTTACTTTAGAGAGTGTAGGAGAAAGCTGGATTAAACATGGAACAGGAAGGTGTATGGAGTGATGGATAGACATGAGCCTGATGGGAATTTAATGACAAAGTGAACAGTGAACATGTTGAAGGGCTCCGATATTCCTTCTTAAAACATTTTATAGCAACTGGTTGAATGCTTGAAAGATAAAGTACTTAGTCTGTCGTTGAGATAGCGACACTTAATAGAAAAACAAGAGCAGAATTGTTTTAATGGCATGTTGTTTTGCATATGAAATGAGTTGCTTGATGCTGATTGCATTTTCGAAATTAACTCATTAATGTTACTTGCTGAAAGCGTAACCTACTAATAATGTGTTCCTAATGCATTGTTTTAATTATTTTTCATTCTATTAAAAACAATGCACTCTAAAAATTGCAATAATTGTCAAAAAGCCTCTAAAAGAGCCCCTGAAAAGCAATAGATTCAAAAACATGGGGACTACATGGAAATCCCAAGGTTCATCTAGACCAATAGCTCCCAAGTTTGGGTCCCCAGATGTTCCTGGGCTAAAACTCTCGGAACCCTTTTCACCACTAGCTGTGCTAGCCAGGATTTCTGGGAGTTGTAGTACAAGAACATCTGGGGACACCAAATCTGGGGAACCACTATCTAGTCCCGCTCCCCTTCCAGTGGAGGAATTCCATCATTCAATTGTAACATGGCGTTTTAGAAAACCTAAATGTTTGATCTTTTTTAGGATTTGTGTACTTAACTTTTTTTTTAGCTTTAAAGATTGTCTTTTAATGATGTCAGCCACCTTGGGTCCTCCTAAAAGAGAAAGCCAGGTTAACATTATTTTAAATATTTAAATAAATAAAGGGTGTTTAGTAGTAAATGTTACTCATCAAACTTTCCCCAAAATTAACCATGTTACAATAGTGTCATTACCCCCAAACGGTAGTGTATTATAATTCTAATGCATTGCTTCCAAGCTCTGCAGATACAGACGGAAGATTAGATAGATAGATAGATAGATAGATAGATAGATAGATAGATAGATAGATAGATAGATAGATAGATAGATAGATAGATAGATAGATAGATAGATAGATAGATAGATAGATAGATAGATAGATAGATAGATAGATAGATAGATAGATAGAGTCAAAGATGGCACTACACACATGACAGAGAGAGGCACCAACAGGTTTCAATAAGTCCCACGGATTTTTCAGGAAAAGTCCCTAAGTAGAGGAAGACCTGAAACAATCGAGTCTCACTACCCAGCCCACTCCTCCTAGAAAACACTGTTTACTTCCTTAGCTTTACTTCTCTCTCTCCCCCCCCCCCCCCGTTTTCTTGACTAGGTTTTACTGGGACCTGACGATGCTGCTCCTGATGGTTGGGAACCTGATCATCATCCCCGTGGGCATCACCTTCTTTAAGGACGAGAACACCACCCCGTGGATCGTGTTCAACGTGGTTTCAGACACGTTCTTCCTCATTGACCTGGTCCTCAATTTCCGCACAGGGATCGTGGTGGAGGACAACACGGAGATCATCCTCGACCCGCAAAGGATTAAGATGAAATACCTCAAGAGCTGGTTTGTGGTGGATTTTATTTCCTCCATCCCGGTAGACTATATTTTCCTCATTGTGGAAACCCGGATCGATTCAGAGGTTTACAAGACGGCACGAGCCCTGCGGATCGTCCGGTTCACCAAAATCCTCAGCCTCTTGCGGCTCCTGAGACTTTCGAGGCTCATCCGTTACATCCACCAGTGGGAAGAGGTGAGCAAAAAAAGGGGCTCGCGGGAGAGCCACCCTTGGCAACACTAGCCTGGTTTCTGCAAACACAAGGGATTGGAGAGTTGCTTATTTCGGACAAGGGGAAACTGACCCGTAAGCTCTTCAGTGCCCTTCTTCGGCGGCTTTCCCGGAGCTACTGCCCAGTTTCGGACTACAGTGCCTATCGTCCCGGCCAGCCTGGCCCGATGTCATGGATAATGGGAATTGTAGTTCAAAACATCTGGAAGGGGGAAGCTGGTCTAAACTCTGGAGCCCCAGGGGGAGCGGATCAGAATCACAGAATGGTGGGTTGCTAATAGGCATTTAGCAAAGATTTCTCCGACTTCAAGTTGTTTCCTGGTCAAGAACAGCCGCCCAGAGATCTTCAGGTAGTGTGGGCGGCATATAAGTTAAATGAATGAATGAATGAATGAATGAATGAATAAGAACAGCAGCAGCAACAGTGATGGTTTTCTCAACCCAGAATAAGGTTGATCTCTAGGACCCCCAGTGTCAATGTACACTGATTTATCCAGATTGTTGCCTGCCAGTACAGCTCAGTTGGTTGGAGTGCCTGACTGCAGAGCTAGCCGCTGAGAGTTCAAATCCCCAGAGCGATTGGTCAAGATCCGCTAGAACAGCATTTCCCAACCTTGAGTCCCCAGATGTTCTTGGACAAAAACTTCCAGAAGCCTTCTTCTGAGTCGCGCTGGCCAGGATTTCTCAGAGCTGTCGTCCAAGAACACCCGGGTGACCAAAAGTTGGGAACCATTGATCTAAAGCAGTGGTCCCCAACCTTGGGCCTCCAGATGTTCTTGGACTTCAACTCCCAGAAATCCTGGCGAACAAAGGTGATGATGAAGGCTTCTGGGAGTTGTAGTCCAAGAACACCTGGAGGCCCAAGGTTGAGGACCACTGATCTAAAGTATGTGTGACTGATGGGGTTAGGTGCCCTCCCTCCTTGATGTTGTTGGGGCAGGATCCATCATCCCAAATCCTTCTGAGTACGAAAGGCAAGGGAAGGCGTCTGTAAGTTGGAATTGATTGACACCGTATAATTATTAATTAAATGTGCAGATCAATCCAGTCTATCATTTATAAAGAGCAGCAGTAATTGGTCCTTTTGCTTGAGCCTTCTTTCTGTCCCTGGCCCAGTTTCCCTTTTATTTTGTAGCTGGTGCTGTCTAGTGGGCTTTAAGGTTCTAGGATTCTAGTATGGTTCTAGAATGGTTCTAGCTTCCTGCCTCCGGGAGGCAGTGGAAGACAGGAGGGCCTGGCGTGCTCTGGTCCATGAAGGGTCACGAAGAGTAGGACACGACTAAACGACTAAACAACAACAACAACAATAAAAAAAATGCAACAGAGATGCTGATCCTGCAACTGAGAATGTCTGGCAATCCTTTATGGGCAGATTGCTATTCTTCAGCAAAAAATTACAAAATCTTCCTCTACGCAATGTCAGCCCCTTGATGCTGCATGGACTGTTACTTTAGGCAGAGTGACAGGGAGACCACAGGTAGCCACTGTGGACTGCCTTGGTCAAACGACCTTTCTTTCAAACCTATGACTAACCTCCAAAGGATGATGCTCTCACCAGGTGATGATGTGAAGCCTTTGGATTTGTTTGTTCGGTTTTTTTTTACTTTGTTTTTATAAAAGAGACTGGGGCTTATCCTTGGAGCTTGGGAATAATGACTGGCAACTACTGCAATTACTTCTAATTAGTTACTTCTTGGGGTAACAAGAGTATTCTAGCGGAGTTACATTTCCCAAGTAATGTAACAATAAAGAACAAAGAGTAACGTGTAAAAGTTAAGCTACGATAAGTAACTTGTAACAGTTATTTTCACGCATTACTTTTTAAGAGCCTGTTAAGACATTTTGGCAGTATTTTTTTTTTCTACTGCAGCAAAACCAAGTCACAAGCAGCGCAACCGGTAAGCTAGCAAAGAACTTTTTCAATCCTTGTAATGGCAATAACAAAGGACTGCATTTGAAAAAGCAAGTGGCATGAGAGAAATTGCTTTTAAAAGTTCCTTTAAAGTAAAAAGTGCATTTAAAATGTAATTATATTTGCAAATTTACATGGAGGTTGAGAGCAACGTTCGCTCAGGGATGGTCTTTTAGCGTTTTGGGGCAGGGGCTAACTAGGCCAACGCCGGGAGGAAGGGGTGCCAGATAAAAGGGGCTGTTCTGCTTCCTGTCTTCCTCCAACATTTGTGCCCCTGAGGTGGCTGCCTCATTCTGCCCCACGCTAGGGCCGGGCTGCAAGCAAGACGCTCCTCCATAAGTGCCCCCATTCATCAGGCTTTCCCGCTGTACGATGGAAGTGCCTAATTTCTTTAAAAAGCAATGTAGAGATGAGAGCTAACCTGTAATGAACTATAAAATGAAAGCAAATATTTGTAGAGCTTCCTCGTGGAAGCGTCCGGGAAGCAGGCATGAAAGCGTGATGGCCAAGTGTCTTGGCTTTGGCCTCTTCGCTTTCACAAGAGCTTGGGTCTAATGTGGTGTTTCTCAATGAGGACAGCTGAAGCAGGGGAAATGGATTGCCTGACGGCAGTAGAAACGGAGCAGCCCTCGAGGGCTGCATTTTGATCAGAAAGAAAGAGGAACAAGCAGGAGTGGAAATGGAATACGAGAGACCTTTATGACAGAAGCGAGAATGGAGAAACTAGGTTATGAAATTTGTCTGGGATTCTCAGGTCTGTATTTGTCTGTTTAGGGAAGGGAGAGGTGTGAGCAGAGTTTGGCAATATTACCATCTATTTAAAAAATGTTGGACTATTGCTGCAGAAGGGCACAGGCATCATGGGTGGTGGCCATGCTAGCCTGGAGATTCTGGGATCTGTAGTCCCAAACAGTAACTTTTCCAAGCTCTGGCTGTGAGGCATTTATAGACTGTGGACTGATCTGGGGCAAGGCTGTTTCTTCTCTGATTTTTTCCCCTTCTCTCTGGGCTAACAGAAGAAACGCTTCTATTGAAACCCAGCTTCCCAATGATATTTATTTTATTAGATTTATACCCCGCCCATCTATACCAATGGTCTACTCTGGGCAGCAATGATAGGGCCAGACCATTTGACTCACAGTAGGTTCTACCTTGGCCAGTTAAGAGGATCAGGGAGCAAGTGCTGGAAAGAGATCTTGTTCTGCCTTGGAACTTAAGAGAGTTGGTGCCAAAGTAGACAATATGGAGCTGCAGAGTTCTGAATTTTCAGCAAAAATCTCTTTGCTACACAATAGAATGACAGAGGCTCACAGAGGAGTTCCCTAGATTGTCCACCCCTTTCTCATTATTTTATTTGTTTGTTTAAATGCATACCCTGCCTGTTTAGTGGACAAGCCACTAATTTTGGCAGCTCATTAACTGGTACTTAGTTTTCAATAACTCACTCTGAGACAATTGTAGTAGAAAGAATCAAAACATTTCATTACTTACAGTCGTAAACGGATCAACAGCAAAATAATAACCAACCAAACTGACATCAACAAACTAAAGAGAGGTAAAAGGAACACTCAAAGAAGTGGGACTTTCTTTGAGTTCAGAGGCAGGAGGGAACGATTATATTTATTTATTATTTATGTATTTATGTATTTAATTATTTAATTTATACCCCACCTATCTGGTCAATTTGACCACTCTAGGCGGCTTACAACATAAAAACATAACAAGTATATAAGGTGTACAAATTAGTGGTTTTGGATTATATGGAGTCCAAAAACATCAATCTGCAGACCTCGAGCCAGCCGTGCTGCCTCGGGGTGTGTGTGTCCTTCTTGCTCCCTCTGCTGAGTAGAACTTTGGGTTTTCTGCCTCAGAGGCTCTTCCTGATGATACCCCTCGATGCTTGACTGAAGATGCTCACCAGATGGAGATCCTTGGAGAACATGGGTTAGAAGTTCCCTTTGGGATGTGGGAGACCAGGTGCCGGCTTCCATCTTGCAGTCAATCAGCTGTTTTTCTGCTTCGTTTTTTAACATTAATTTCTAGCTCAGCAGGAATTCCGAGCAGGCTCTCCGGGGAGTCAGCTAACAAATCAATTTACGCTCCCTGGAGCCTCCAGCAGTTCGTTAGCAATAGGATCTTTGTCATCGAGGGCAGCGTCATTCGGCTCATGTTGCTTTCCTCTGCAAACAGAGAGAAAGCTGCCCAGATGTCAAAAACATAAGGAAAGCCATCTTGAGTAGACCAAAGGCATACCTAGACCTGCGTTCAACCAGATGCCAAGGAGAACTCGGCAAGCAGGAATTAGTGTGACAGCGCTCTCCTGCTTCTTTCTCCAACAACTTGCACTCCTGGACATATGCCTCTGATCCCAGAATGTAATATCCATCCATCATGATTAGTAGTACAGTCGTGCCCCGCTGGACGATTACCCTGTTTAACGATGAATCCGCTTAACATTGATGTTTTTGCGATCGCTTTTGCGATCACAAAATCATGGTTTAAATGAGGATTGTTGTTTTTTTGTGGTGCAATGATCGGGTTCCCTGCTTCGGGAACCAATTTTCTCATTACGACGATCAGCAAACAGCTGATTGTCGGGTTTCAAAATGGCCGTTTGACGAGGTTTTTGCTCTACAGTGATTTCGCTAGAACGAATTAACATCGTCAAGCGAGGCACCACCGTAACTAGGGATGTACATCAACACTTGTCTTGCTCTTACGAGTGAGAAAAAGTGAGAACAGGATCCTATGAAATGATTTCCCTTGTTCTGAGATTTTTTTTAATTTCAGGTCTTGACAAGTGTTCTTGTGTCTGCAAGAATTGCTTTTGCACAGATTGCGCAACTGCACAAAACTAGGACTGCTGCTGCCTTCTCGCACAGACTTTGAAAAAAAAAAACCTCAGAGCCATTGGATGGCTTCTTTGTGTGTGTTGCTCCATCCAGCCGCCCTTCTAAACTTCCTACCTGTTTGTGCTTTGCTTCAGAAAGGGAAAAGATGCTAGTTTTGTCCAAAGACATTTTGTGCAAATTGCAGGGGTAGGTGGGAAGTACTTGTCTTATTTTTACACTGTAAGTGAGAACTCTCTTAATAGGCCATTCCAACAAGAGTAATGAGAATAAGAAGTGCTCAATTGTTGACAATAAGAAATGTTGTGAGTGTTCTTCACATCTCCTGTAATACCCACTGGCATATGAACATAAGAGGTCCAGTGGAACAGATCAAAGTTCTCTGTAGTCTAGCATTCTGTTCAAACAGAAGCCAAACAGATGCCTGCATAAAGCCTGCAGGCAAGGTTTTAATGCTGCCTTCTTCATCTTGTGTTCTGTAGCAGTTGATCTACAGGACATTGCCTGTGATACTGAATACATTGCCATTTTTACAAGGTTTCCTTGTCATTATGTGCTGTCAAATTGCCCTGACTTATGGTGGCCGTATGAATGAGCCATCTCCAAAATGTCCTGTCCTCAACAGCCCTCCTCAGCTCCTGTAAACTCAGGTCTGTGGTTTCCTTTAGGGAATCAGTCCATCTTATATTTGGTTTTCCTCTTTTCCTGCTGCTTTCCCCTTTTACCAGCATGATTGCCTTTTCCAGAGAGTCCTGCCTTCTTCATTATGTGGCCGAAGTAGGACAACCTCAGTTTCAACATACAGTCACTTCACGATGTTTTTGCGATCGCAATTGCAATCATAAAATGATGTTTTAAATGGGTTTTTTTTCGCTTTGTAAAGATCAGTTCCCTGCTTTGGGAACCGATTCTTTGCATTACGACGATCAAAACAGCTGATCGTCGGGTTTTCAAAATGGCCGGGTTTTAATGCGTTTCAATGGGTTGTTTATTTTCGCTTTATGACATTTTCACTCTACAGCGATTTCGCTGGAACGAATTAACGTCGCTAAATGAGGCACCACTGTATTTTGCCTCCAATAGCTCAGGCTTGATTTGTTCTAGGACCCATTTCTTTGTCTTTCTGTCCAGGGTATCATTAAACCAATCCTCCAGCACCACATTTCAAACAAATCATTTTTTATCCTGTAAGCTTTCCTTATTGTCCACCTTTCACACCTATATGGTGGGGAATACAAGTGTGTGGAGATTCTTGGTCTTGGTCTCCAGTGACTCATCCTTATACTTGATGATCTTTTCTACTGGCCCTAACTTCCATGAATTTTAGTCTTAAGTGCCCTCTTTTCTTTGCCTTACAAATATACATCTATACATTGAAGTGCATCATCCAATCAGTTTTTTTAAAACAAATCCACTTTTGTATCTGTACCTATAAATTAGCATATGCAGTTTTTTGCAGTGCTTATTTAGTGTTCTCATCTGTTTTCCTTTTTTTTTTGGATGATGTGTAAGTTGCCACCCTGTGTTCTCCAGCAAGCTTCAACTCAGAGTAAAGATGTAGCAAATGTTCAGCAATTTTCCTCCCTTCTATGAAAAAGAGGGTTTCTTCACATCAAGGTACCTCGTTGGAAAAAAAACGCAAACCGCTGTAAGGTTTATTTGTTTTTTCACTGCACGGTTGCACTTCCTGCAAAAATGTTGCATTTTGCACAAAAGATTTTGTTTGTTTATGTGAAATGTGCTCTTGGGCAAAAGTTTCTGTCTGTTGCTTGGGCAAAAAAAAAGAAGTCCAGAGACATGACCCGTGCACAGAAACTCTTGTATCTCTTTCAGAAGGGAAGAAAAAGTTTATTTTTAGTTCCATCTCGCTCTGCAGGAATGAAATAAGGAAGCATTTGACCCTTTAACTCACATGCATAGATGGTGAAGGGGTTAAGATATTCCTGTATGAATGGCAGTGTTGTGCTGGAAGCCGATGCTCCCGAGTTTCCTGTTTGGGCCAGACCCTGTGGGCCACGGGCATAGACATTTAGGATGATCAAGGAGCCAGGCTCGTCCACTGCGGCGTCATGGGGGATGACTCAGCACCACAGCTGCCCTTGGAGGCTTTGCAGCATCAGCAAGATGGACAAAGACACCGTCTTCTGCTTTCTGCAGCGAACCATCCCTTGAAGGGTGGTGTGGGCTGACCAATCAGATTGTTCTTTTGAATGAATGCATTCCAAGTGATGGAGGGGCTTGGGGGCACCGATGGGCAAACGCGAGGGACGCAGCTGGCAGCAATGGGGGAAAACCCTGCAAGGGGCAGACTCAGTTCATCCTCGTTGGTTACTCATTTTTTCCTCCTTGTCATCAGAGAAGCCTTCCACTTCTCTGATGCCGGATTGCGTACAGTGCCACAGAAATGGCAGGGGCAGAAAGAGGAGGGTGATGAGGGTGTTTCAAGGGCAGCAGTGCAGTCGATCCGGAGCCAAACCTGCGTTTGTTTTCTTGATGGTTCATTTCTTTATTTGTTGCACTGATGATCGCCCTGCTGTCTTACAGCCTCTCCTCCTCCCTCCTTTGTCCTCATGACAAACCTGTATGGGTGGCCAGACTCTGAAAGAGAGGGACTGACCCATAGCTGCCTAAGGAGTTAATAATAATCACGCGCCATCAAGTCCATTCTGACTCTTGACTCCAGGGTTTTCCAAGTAGAGAATACTCAGAAGCGGTTTTCCATTCCCTTCCTCTAGGGGGCGCCCTGGGACTGTGCAGCTGGCCCAAGGCCACCCAGGTTGGCTCTTCTTCTTGGAGGCCCAGTAGGGAATTGAACTCCCAACCCAACTCACTGAGCTATCCAGCCATAAAACCCTTCTCTTATTTATTAGAAAGTGTGTTTGAATTGCCTTTCTGCATGGTCTCCTTCAAAGGGATGCACAGAAAACAATGACTGAAATCTCATTACTTAGCATAGTAAATTGCTTTAGGTAGACCCATTGAATGAGAGGTGATTTGATGAGCCAACTCCTCCTTAAGTTCCACTGATTCAAATGGGCCTACTCTAGCTTCACTTTACTATGGTACAATTTTTTTTAAAAAAAGGTTGCAACTCAAGTAGGACCATTTCCATCAATGGGACGTAGGGAGGAAAATCCCCTCTAAATCAATGGCCTATTTTTAGTGCAGCTGATGAGGCTAAGCAACAGGACTTCAGCTGTTGTTTAGAAAGAGATTTAAAACAAATGCCAGTTTTTTTTTTTAAAAAAGGAAAGACCAGATGGAATAACTCAGACTTGACCCTCAGATGGAGGGAGTTTCACTTCTCTGGGGAAAGACCCCCTTCTCAATGCTTATATCAAGAGCAAGGGCTCTGATGTGCTCCTACCATCGGATGTTGGGTTGGTGAGCTCAAGAGATGGTACCTGCTGATGGAATTCCCTCCCCGTCCCTCAGAGATGACCACCATGGCTTCACTGTTCCATTTCTGGCACTCAGGCATGAAGGCCAATGCTTAGGGGTGTAGAAGAGAAAGGAGGTAGCAAGTCTGGGAAGACCCTGGAGGTTGCAGAAGTCAACCCGGAGATAAAGGTGAGGGGAAAATGTCTGAGTGAGGAGTCTGTTCTGTGATCAGGGAATTCTGGTTGGTTGTCCGCTGTGAGAATGGAAGACTGGTGGGGAAAACTGGGAGTGAAATGCAGTAGCTAGAATTCTGATGAGACCAATTTGTAATAAGTCTGGTTATTCAGTTAATTGCACTCTGCACCATCTCTGTGATACTTGTCATGTGCCAAGGGCAAGCATTAGCACTGGGGAGATTCCTGGGTTGAATGTTTCCCTGGGGTTTGGCCCGGGGAATGTATTTGCTTTAGTGGCTCCAGTTTTGGTGACACTGTGAATCCTGTTCAGGTTTTTGTCGGCACCTTACAAAAGCTCTCCAACCAGCTGAACCAATCTTGAGGAGAAGGTTCAGCACCTTGGAAAGCTCCTGCACGGTACAGACAAAAACCTGGGGTAGATTCATAGCACCCTTGAAATTGGAGTCACCAATCCCTGATGCAGCACAGCAGTTTCCTTATGAAAATGCTTAACCTGTTTTCTGTCCAACCCTGTTGTTTTTCAGGTCCAGAGTTTGAAAAAGTTACTTTTGGGGGGATTGAAGATTTCAGAATCCTTGAGTCAGAATATTCAGGCTGACTGAAGGATTCTAGAAGTTGTCGTCAAAAAAAAAGGGGGGAGTTTCCAAAGCACTGGGGTCAAGTTAGACAAGCATAAAACAAATGCTTGTACACGTTTGCAGCATGCACTGCTTTTAAGGTGAGCGGTTGGCCCCAAGGAACCTAAGCTTTTGCCACCACACTGCAAAATGCTCAGCAAACAGCTGCTCAGCTTTTAGCACATTCAGTTGCAGCTGGGCACAGCCTGAGCAGAGCTGGATTAGCCCAAATGAGTCCGAAAGAGCCTTTCTCCTCAGGTGGGACAAGAGGTCAGCAGAGCAGTGACAGCGCCACCTTGTGTTTGTGATGCACTAATGGAGTTCCAGGTCAATAACTGACTGTTCTCTCCCTGAAGAGGGGCCGGGGGGGGGGGGTCCTTTTAAGAAGCCACAGCATGCCTGCTTTTCTGTTTGGCTTTCTCTTCACATGCCAAGCGACGGGGCATTTAATTTCTTTGTGTTTGATGTGCTGAGCGTGTGCCAGCCAAGGATCTGCATAACCCTGATTGTGTTAATTACACCCCTGTAGCTGGCAGTGCCGAACTAATGGCTGATTGCACGACTGAAAAACATCAGGCTGTTATTATTGTGCTATGTAAAATCCTGTAAGCAAATAGTAAATTCAGTTCTCTGTATGCGGGTCCTCATGTAGCCAAAACAGGTGCGCCCATGCGGAAAAGGGAGGTTATTGGACAGTTTGGGAAACCACAGGTACATGGAAGTTAAATAGGCACCAAAGGGATCTTTTAAAAGATCTGTTTATTTATTTATTATTGCTCTTTCTTGCATCGTTGATTTGTTGTGTGCCCATCGCTGTGAGGGTTGTATTGTGGCCGTGTTTGTGTGGCGGGGTCATGGTGGTGGTACAATGGAGTGTGGGTGCCTCTCCTCCTCCCACCTCGGGTCATGGGAGGGTTTGCGCTGGACGAAGGGTGAGCTGCACTTTGTCCTTACCTCAGACAGCAAAATGCCTTGGGCAGACTTTGGCCCAAGAAAGGTCTAAATAAGAGTTTTGTGGTCTCTCATCAGAAGAGTGGCAAAGAGAGAGTTCTCCTTTGTAGCCATGAAATGGAGTAAAGAGGTGATCAGGGGAAGCTTTTACCTCACCCAGAAGTACAGTCTCAGCCGGTGGACGCCTCCTGACAGAAATAAGAATCCTAGTAGACGGTTTCAGTCATATCTGGTTAGATTAGTGGGCCTTGGAGCACGTGTCCATGTGATTCTTTCCTTCAGGGCCCCAGTTGTTGAGAGACTTGAAGGACCAAGGCAGCATGCCTAATGGCCAAGGATTCTGGAGTTTGTAGTTCAAAGCAGCTGGAGGGAACCCTTGGCCTAGAACACCCAGCTGTTATTTTTCTCATCCATCTCTTGGTAATATTTTCTAGGTAAAGGTTCCCCTTGACATTTTTTTAGTCAGTCGTGTCCGACTCTAGGGGGCGGTGCTCATCCCCGTTTCCAAGCCGTAGAGCCAGCGTTTGTCCGAAGACAGTTTCCGTGGTCACGTGGCCAGCATGACTTAGATTCGGAAGGCTGTTTACCTTCCCATCGAGATGGTACCTATTTATCTACTTGCATTTGCATGCTTTCCAACGGCTAGGTTGGCGAGGAGCTGGGACAAGCGACAGGAGCTCACTCCGTCGCGTGGATTCAATCTTACGACTGCTGGTCTTCTGACCCTGCAGCACACAAAGGCTTCCGCGGTTTAGCCCGCAGCGCCACCACGTCCCCTATTTTCTACTTTACTGTTATTATAGTCACTGAGGTTGAACAATGGAAGGCTCTCATTCATTCATTCATTGATTCATTGATTCATTCATTGATTCATTGATTGATTGATTGATTGATTCATTCATTCATTCATTCATCCATCCATTTTATATATAATACAGAAAAATAATTTATATATTATTTATGGTCGTCTTGGCCTTGCTCCCAGGAGTGCTAGGAATGCAAAAGCAGGGGCATTTTCCACCCGACCCTTGACATCATCTCCTCCTCAGCTGCCACCATCTCCTCTTCTCAGTGAAAGCCCTGGCAAGTCCCCAAGGGGTTGAGTGGTTTTCAAAGGCACCCTTATCGCAAGGAAGGGCTTTCTTGTTATCTTCGGTCTCCAGCCGTGTAGGTGCCAGTTGACATGACCCATCTGGGCTGTCAGCCCGTGCCTTTTCTTGGCTCATCTTGATCTCGAGTAAACGCAACCGTGTGGAAAAAAGGCCTCATTCCAAGCCGGCTCGTGGGTCCATCTAGCCCAGTGTTGCACTGGGAGGAGCGGCTTGGGGGTCATCCAGATGTTGTTGGATTGTAACTCTTGACATCCCTTGCCAGTGGCTGTGGTCACTGGGGCTGATGGGCAGCGTAGTCCTCCAGCATGTGCAAGATCATAGAGTGTTCACTCCTGCTTTATGCATTGACCTACCTCAAGGAGAAATTGTTGTCCTGCAATCTGGGATGAGAACAGATCCTGCCCCTCTTCTGCACGACTACCGTTCAAGTCTTTGAAAAGTGCTCTCCTCTTCCCCCTCCGTTTTCTTGTCTCAATGCCAAACAACCGGTTGTTTTGTGGGGCTGAAGACTCCTCTTTTGGATTGCGGGCATGGGGAAGGTAAAGCAATCTGCTCAATTGACTAACACTAGACATCCTTGCATGCGTGGGTACAGATCAGTTTTGTGCCCGGAGAATATTAGGCATTGTCGTCCAAAAACAGAAATCTGTGCACCTCTAATTGGCAATCAGTGCAGGCTTGCAGGCAGGGATGTCTGGAAGAGCGACGCCTGTGCCAGCCGCAAGTGTCGGCGTCAACGGTGTTGCCAATAAAGCAGAGGAGCCAGCCAAAGTGTAGAAGCCGCTCAGGGCCTGGGCGGTTGCATTCTTCTCTGCCAAAAGTCTAGAAATGGGGCACGCCAGCAAGCTGTTGATAGAAGAAGGTGTGCAGAGCCCCCCCGCTCTCCACCAGTCAAGCAGGGAAGTGAATAGGAAAACACTCTCTAGGGTGCTGTTTTGTCATTCTAGAGTCTGGACTCACAGTCTTCTAGGCTTTAACTGCTAATGTATATTATTGCAACTGCTTCTGAATGTGCTAAGTAAAGGTTCCCCTTGACATTTAGTCCAGTCGTGTCTGACTCTGCGGCGTGGTGCTCATCCGCGTCTCCAAGCCGTAGAGCCAGCGTTTGTCCGTAGACAGTTTCCGTGGTCACATGGCCAGCGCAACTAGACACGGAACGCTGTTACCTTCCCACTGTGGTGGTCCCTATTTATCTACTCACATTTTTACATGCTTTCGAACTGCTAGGTTGGCAGGAGCTGGGACGAGCGATGGGAGCTCCCTCCGTCGCGTGGATTCGATCTTACGACGGCTGGTCTTCTGACCCTGCAGCACAGAGGCTTCTGCGGTTTAACCCGCAGTGCCACCACGTCCCTCTGAATGTGTTAAACTATCCCTATTGTATTTGGGGTGGGGGCTGTCTCTCATTTGGTTAAGAGTGACCCAGCATGTCCCAGTCCCAGAAATGACCTAGGATTTCCCAGGCAAAGTCTGAGACTGGGACAGAAGAAAGGAGGAGGCAAGAAGAAAGAAAGAAAGAAAGAAAGAAAGAAAGAAAGAAAGAAAGAAAGAGGATTTCCTACTGCCATTTTCAGCTTGACTACACAGGTTGTGGTCAGGAAGCAGAAGAGAACAGCCCCTTCAGTCTGACTCTCTGCTACCCAGGGAGGAGGAGTTGCGCTGCCCATTTGGTTCTATGGGGGGCGCTCTTAGTAAACTACCCTTTCCATGGAAGAGTGAGGTGACTCCCAGCAAGCACTGAGCCTGAGGGGGCTGTTCTCTTCTGCTTCCCAACCACAACAGATGTAGTGAAGCCATAAAATGGTAGTAGGGAGACCTTGCTTTGGCCTTGCCTTCTCTGTGGCTGCTCCCAGACTCTGGAACTCCCTCCCACTGGAGGCCCGGCTGGCCCCATCTTGGCTGTCCTTCCGCAAGCAGACAAAGACCCTTCTCTTCAGGCAGGCTTTCCCTCCGTAGCTGGCTGCTTGAGAGGGGTTTTTTGAATGGATTGTTATGCATGACTGCTTTGACTGTGCTTTTAGTACTGCTTTTGTGTACCATTTCTCAGAGTGGTATTTGTTCCTTTTTTATATTTGTATAAATATATATAAAATATTTACCTTTAATTATTGTCATGTAAACAACCTTGGATCTTTGGTTGTTTGATCATCATGGTAAGAGCGAGGCTATGGAACTCCCTCCCACTGGAGGCCCGGCCAGTCTCATCATGGCTGTCCTTCTGCAAGCAGGCACAGACCCTTCTCTTCAGGCAGGCTTTCCCTCAGTAGCTGGCTGCTTGAGTGGGGCTTTTTAATGGGTTTATTTTAAATAAAATAAATGCTCTCCCAAACCCAGAAGCTTGCCTGAGGGATTCTAAGTGATATGTGATGCTGGGCATCACGGAATTATAAGAGGGCAATCCACAAGGATTCCAATATGGAAAATGGTGGTGGAAAATGATGCCAGACTCAGTGTTTCACTTATTTAGTATCACTTGGTCCCAGATCTTTTTTAACAGGAGGTGTTGGGGATTGAACCGGCTGATTTCAACAAGCAGCTCTTCCGTGCACTTTGCTCAAAGACTTTCTGTTCTGTCTTTCTGAATTGATAAGGTCCCTCCCTGGGGGACTGTCTTCAGCTTAAAGGATCCCCCCCCCCCCAAATGCCAAACCTGTCGATCTTTATACCTTCTGCCAGTACCTTCTGCCAGCGGTGGCTTAGATTATTTCTGCCCTGTTAGCTATAATTAGGAAGTACTTCCTGTTCCAATTATAATTAAAAATGAGAGTTCGGTCACCGGCTAGTTTGTGTGACTAGAGGATTGGAACTTTTCCCTTTTGCTTTCACGGTTAGTGCTTTTAAAGACTTTCATTTTTGCATGCATATTCTTTTGATCGTTCAAGGCAGCTGTAAAAGAAAAGGCGTTTTTTTTTAAAATCTCTCCTTCCGAGCTTTCAAGCATTAAAAGTTTAACAAATTACAGTAGATAATCAGCAGAAATGTGGCACTATTATGATCATGTAATATTTAACTGCAGGGCAGGCTCTCATCAAGTCACAATGTGTATAGGAGTGTGCCTTTTCCTTTGATATCCAGAGACACACCCTTTCCAGTCTAGAAGCCTGTAAGCCAAAGATTATTGCTATTGTCATCCCCCGCAATACATCTGTATTCATTCTGGAATGGTTTTGAGCAGCCGCTTGGCTGTCCTCTTTTTGCGTTTTCGTTTTTAATGGAAAACCCAGAGAGTTACAACTGCTGGCGACAGAGGAAATTCTCAGCCGTCTGCAGCCTAGCAGAAAACTCCCTATTTCAATTTATATCATATTGTATAGTACAATAGCAAGTGGATAAGAGAAGGTTTTTTTCCCTGGCTCTTAAATGAACCTTCATTTCTGCTTCCTTTTCTTGAAACAAGATAAACGAGAATGGCCGTTGTCACTCTCCGAACTAATCAGTATGTATTAAAATGGCCCATTTAGCCGGGCATATAATTAATCTTGATAAATTATAACTAGGAGTGCCTCGTGGACCAAGCAGCTGAAGGGAATCTCGCTCCAGCATTAGGAGGTGGAGGAGTCCCCTGCTGCCTTCATGAGGTGCTTGTAATTAAACCGACTGGAAAGAGGGTATTTGGAAAATATTGGGAAGGTCTTTCCATTTGTAGAAAATGGTTATTTTTTCGGAGCCAAAGTTCCATGATGGTACAAAGGCAGACATCCACACTGGTGGCAGGTCACCGATGGGTGAGGCCGTAAGGAAAGCTAATGTATAGTTTAAAAATCTGCAGAAAACAAGAGTTCGTCTTATTTTCAAATATAAGATAAAGGTTCCCCTTGACATTTAGTCTAGTTGTGTCCGACTCTAGGGGGCGGTGCTCATCCCCGTCTCCAAGCTGTAGAGCCAGCGTTCATCCAAAGACAGTTTCCGTGGTCACATGGCCAGCGTGACTAGACACGGAACGCCGTTTTCCAGTGTGCATCTGTGTAAAGGCATAGGCCCATAAACACTGAGGTATTATCTGACGTGAAGCCTTCGATTTCCCACACTATGGCTGGAAAATGCCTTTTACTGAGTCAGACCATTAGTCTATCCAGTGGTTCCCAATAGAGATGGGCATCGATGGCCAATTCGCTGGTTTGCACCAGTTTTTTTTGGTCAAACACATGTTTGGTGCTTCAAAGCCCTGCCTCCCCTGGCAGCCACCCACTCAAAACGCCTGGGGCTGGGAAGTGCCAAAGAACACCTGTTCGACCCAAAAACAAATCAACACGAATTAAGAAACGGGTGGTTTGTGCCCATCTCTAGTTCCCCGCCTTGGGTTTCCCGAGGTTCTTGGACTGAAACTCCCAGAAGCCTTCACCACTAGCTGTGCTGGCCAAGATTTCTGGGAGTTGTAGTCCTGAGAATTTCTGGGGACCCAGGGTGGGGCACCCCTGATTGAGACTAATATTGTCAGTTCTGACTGGTAGCAGTGGCTTTCAGGATTCCCTGCCCAGCCTCCATGTTTCTGATGGAATCCCATCCAAAGACTAACCAGGCCTGATCCTGCTTAGCTTCCAAAATCAGACCAGATCAGTTGTGCTCATGGCGATGCTGTAGCAACTTATAGGAACTCTTTGCCTCTTGTCTGTGAAAACCAAATGTCGCCCTTTGAACACTGAAATTCGTGGAAGAACATTCGGAGGAAGAGATGCGGCTCTGAGGGATGCAGCATTTAGCGATGCATCGCCAGGGTAAGAGGCAAAATCAGAATTTGCAGCAGTGTTATGCAGCAGCACACGTGAGGAGGGAAATCAGTTTTGTGATTGTCTCCAATGTAAACTAGGACCCCTGTATGTTTGGTGGCTAGGTTCCAGGTCCCCCCCCCCAGTGGATGCTGAAAAATGCAAATTAGAGTAAACACGACTATAATAGAGAACACTCTACATAGCATGGTCCCTGGATCACTCTAGTGGCCAGTTCTGGTAACTTCATCATTAGAAATTGATCTTTCTAAGAATTGTTCTTTTAATGTTTTTAGTATTTTCAGATTGTGAATGTAATTCAGCGGATACCGATCCTGTGGATACGGGAGGTCCTATTGTATTGTTGTTGTTCTCTTCCCTTTTGGGTTACACCAGACATCACACAAAAAAGTATGCTCCCATGTACTCTGGCTAGGCAAGAGTACGGCCCATCAGACTTAATGGAACTCACTTTTGAGCACAGAATTGCTTCACATGTCTTCCTTGATGTGATGCTAGTTTGGTGGTGTTCTTTTTTTAATTGTTAATAGTTGGCAGCAGGGAGGGGAGTTTCATAAGGAAGGGAGGTTTGCACTTCTTCCTCCCCCACTGTGCTCCTCATGATCCCAACACTACCAGTTTTATTGGTGGGGGGGGGAGGAAGAAGAGAGTGATTGTTCTTAGGATCTCAGTGAAGGATAATTTAAACCCTCTCTTCTGCCACAGACTCTGTGAAAATCCCCAGTACAAGGACAGTTCATTGGGAAGTGGGGGATATTAACTCCAGAGTTGTAGCACATCACATCTAACTGGATTACTAGAAACGGTTTCTGCTTTTCCACGGGAAGAACGCCTCTGTGTAGGATTGCCAGTCAGGAAGTTCCTTCTTTGGACTACAACTCCCAGAATCCACCGCAACGTTGCCAGGGTTTTCAGGTCCTTCCCACCCCAACTGTGCCCGTTGTTCTTCTAGTTAGGACTCTGGATGCTTTCTGAGGCTCCCCTGTCTTCCCTTTCCCTGGAGACACTCTTTTGGGGAGTGGGAGCAGTGGAAACGTCTTCTAGCAAGGACCAATCCCTTGAACTCCAAAGGATTGCCTGGCAACGGTTTGCAACCGGCGGGGATGTCTGTGCAAATAAATCAGCAGCATTTCTGATGCAGCTGCCTCCTCCCGCAGATGTCCCTCGCCATCTTCACTCACAAGGCAACCTGCCTCCTGAGGGTTCCTCCAACCCTGCTGGCTCACGGCAGGGAAACAGCATTGCCGTGCTAAGGGATTCCCCCATGTTTGTGAGACTGAAACAGGGTCATGCCCTGGGATTCCCCTCTCCTCTCCCTCTTTGCCCTCCATTGGCTAAAGATCAGGAAGAGCAGCAGAAAGATTCTACTGCACTGACACTTCTGTTCAAAATTCTGACCCATTCATTTCATTTTGCTTGTTTTCAAAGAAGTGACCATGTCTGTGCAGCGTTATCAGGCAAAAACACAATAATGATTTTTAAGCTGATATTGAAATAGAACAGTCTTTAAGATGCCACTTTGTTCTTCGTTTTGTTTTGTTTTTCCCCCTGGTACATTTAAAATCCAACAACTTCCCAGGTTTGGCAAAGCCTCGCTGCTGATGTCTAGCTATTCCTTCAAATGAATTATGTTCGTTTCCCTATGCTTCATCAGTATTTATGCCACTTGTGCTCTTTGTTTCCTTTCTAACTGGGCATATACTTCTCATCCGGGCAGGGACTGTTGCCTGTTATGTTATATGTTTCTTTTCAAATGCCAATAAAGGTTCTTGACTTGGCTATTTAAATTTTTTTTTTTTGAAATGATGACCTTTGATCTCTGAGTGTTGGGAATGGGACTGTTCTGAATTTTAATGGATAAATCCCAAGTCAGTCCCAGCTAAAGTGGACCCCTTGGAGTCAACTGAGTTCCTGTTAGTCATGGCTGACAAGACTCATTCATTTCAATGGACCTCCCTGATTGGGCTGACGTTGGATTGTCCAGCCTGATGTTACTTGATTTGTGGTATTTCTTTAATATTGCTTTATAAGGTTGGCTGCTTTTGAAAATCGCAATTGTTTTGGAAATTGTTCTCAGTATAAAACTGAACGAAAGCCTTCCATGCTGTATATCGTCCGGCGGACATTCATAGATGCCCAGGGAATCCATGCCTTTGCATATCCATGGTTTCCTTTGATGTCTTGATGAGTAATCCTCTTCTCCCCACTCTTGGCCTTTTCTAGATCTTTCACATGACCTATGACTTGGCGAGCGCGGTGGTGCGGATTGTGAACTTGATCGGCATGATGCTGCTCCTGTGTCACTGGGATGGTTGCCTCCAGTTCTTGGTGCCGATGCTCCAGGACTTCCCGGATGACTGTTGGGTCTCCTTAAATCGCATGGTGGTAAGCACGTTGTCCCCTTACTGTTGTGATGTGGCGCAACTTGATAGGTTTGTAGCAAAATGGTAACAAGTAGCAGCAGCAGCAGACTGTGAAGCTGGAACAGGTCCAGAGGAGGGCAATCAAACTGGCAAGAGGTTTGTAGACCAAGCCCTATGAGGAAAGGCTGAGGGAACTTGGCATGTTTAGCCTGGAGAAGAAAAGGTTGAGAGGTTCTGCCTTTCTTCAAGTATTTGCCACATGGAAAATGAAGAGAAATTCTTTTTGCAGCTCAAGAGGATCGAAGTAATGATTTCAAGTTAAAAGAAAGGAGATTTGGACTAAACATTAGGAAGAATTTTTATTATTATTATTATTATTATTATTATTATTATTTATTTACTGGCCAGGTATGTAAACCATACCCGGAATTTAATATGGCTACCGGCCACACTTAAAAACAATACACACACACACACACACACACACACACACATACACCATAAACAGAAAAATTCACAAGACAATTAAGAACAAATTCTACAAAAGCCAATTGCCTCAACTCCCAGTTGCGTCAGATGGTTACAAATTCAGCAGTTTGATGGCACAGGGAAAAAAGCTATTTTTGTGCCTCGATGTTTTAGTATACAGTGTCTTGTATCGCCGACCAGAGGGGAGAAGATTAAACAAGTTGTGACCAGGATGCCGTGAATCTGCCGCGATCTTTTCCGCTCTCTTTTTAACCCGTGCAATGTACAACTCAGCTCTGATTATTTTTCCAGCAGTTCTGACAGTCCTCTGAAGCCTGTTCTTGTCCAGTTTGGTTGCCGAACCGAACCAAACAGTTATGGAAGAGCAGAGGACAGATTCAATAATGCCTCTGTAAAATTGGACAAGCAGCTCCCGAGGCAGATTGAATTTCCGAAGTTGTCGTAGAAAATACAGACGCTGGTGAGCTTTTTTAATGATGCCATCGATGTTAATTGACCATTTCAGGTCCCGAGAGAGTACAGTGCCCAGGAACCTGAACGACTCTACTACAGAAACCGTGCTGCCTAAGACGGAAAGTGGGAGTATACAAGGGGGGTGTTTTCGAAAGTCCACTACCATCTCCACCGTTTTCTGTGGGTTGAGCACTAAGCTATTACTGTTGCACCATGCGACAAGATGCTCAACTTCCCGTCTGTATGCCGACTCGTCACCATTCTTAATAAGTCCAATGACCGTCGTATCATCTGCAAACTTCAGAATCTTAACAGAGGGATTCATGGAAATACAATCATTCGTATATAAGGAGAAAAGTAATGGGGAAAGTACACACCCTTGGGGAGCTCCCATACTAACTGTACGGATATTAGATGTTATTTTCCCCAGTCTCACTTGCTGTTTCCTATTTATCAGAAAGCTATGTATCCATTTACAAACAGAAATGGGTACCTTTAGTTGAATCAGTTTAAGATACAATTTAGATGGTACAATTGTATTAAACGCGGAACTGAAGTCGACAAAAAGAACCCGTGCATAAGACCCTGAGGAATCCAGATGTTGTAGGATGTAGTGCATAGCCATATTGACAGCATCATCTACTGATCTGTTAGGCCGATATGCAAACTGGAGAGGGTCCAACAAAGGATCAGTGATGTCCTTCAGATGGGTCAGCACCAATCTCTCAAAGACTTTCATCACTACAGATGTTAAGGCGATGGGTCTGTAGTCGTTCAGTCCGCTAATAGAAGCTTTCTTAGGTACAGGGATAATAGTGGAAGTTTTAAGACATGTAGGGACACTACACAACTCCAACGAGCTGTTAAAAATCCGTGTTAGGATAGGCGCTAATTGTGCAGCGCACACTTTCAAACAGAAGGGAGTCACCCCATCTGCTCCCGGAGCTTTCCTAACCTTTTGTATCTGAAGAAGATCACGCACATCTTTTTCGCAAATCACCAAGGAAGTAGATTCCTGAGATAAAGGAACAACAGTAGGAGAGGCGGTTTTTAATACTTGTGAACACAAATGGTTTACCGCAGGTGTAGATGGTGGTGTTTCAAATCTGCAATAGAACTCGTTTAGGTCATCTGCCAATTTCTGGTTTTCCAGAACCGGGGAAGATGTTTTCTTATAACCCGTAATGTTCTGTAAGTTCCTCCAGAGAGTAGCAGAGTCATGATTTTCCATTTGTGTCTTCAACTTGTCGCTGTACGTTCTTTTTGCCGCTCGAATTTCCTTATTCAGTATATTTCTAGCCTGATTGTACAGGGTTCTGTCTCCGTTCCTATAAGCTACCTCTTTGGCATGTCGAAATTTCTTAAGCCTTGCTGTAAACCAGGCTTTGTTATTATTGTAGATACGCACGGTCTTAGTAGGCACACATAAGTCTTCACAGAACTTAATATAAGATGTTATGGTTTCAGTAAGTTCGTCTAGGTTATTGGAAGTAGACTCAAACATATTCCAATCGGTGCAGTCAAAACAAGCCTGCAACTTTAACTTTGCATCCTCAGTCCAACGCTTGACTGTCTTAACCACTGGCTTAACAGCTTTCAATTTCTGTTTGTAAGTTGGAATAAGAAAAATCAGGCAGTGGTCAGAGCGACCGAGGGCAGCACGAGGGACAGAACGATAAGCACCCTTAATTGTGGTGTAGCAATGGTCTAACGTATTCTTATCCCTGGTGGAACAACTAACATGCTGTTTGTATCTAGGCAATTCATGTGATAAATTTGCCTTGTTAAAATCCCCTAAGACTATGAGCAGAGAGTCAGGATATTTCCTCTCTAGTCTATTTATCAAGTCAGCAAGAATACATACTGCATTATTGGTACAAGCTTGGGGGGCAATGTAAATTCCACCTAAGATTATCGAAGAGAATTCTCTTGGGGAATAAAATGGATGACAATTAATAAACAAAGCTTCCAAGTCCTCACAGCAGGTTTTCTCTAACACAGTCACATCTTTGCACCAATCTCTATTTATGTAAAAACAAACTCCTCCACCCTTCGATTTCCCAGATGTTTCAAGTACGCGGTCTGCTCTGTAGATCTGAAACCCAGATAGTTCAATTATACTGTCCTGGACAGAACCGTTTAACCATGTTTCTGTAAAACAAAGAGCAGCTGAGCGTGAGAAGTCAGGGTTAACCTGATTGATGAGATGCAGTTCGTCCATTTTGTTAACAAGTGAACGGAGGTTGGAAAGATGAATAGATGGTAGTGCAGATCTCATTCCACGCTGTCGCAGCCTATTTAACGTGCCAGCACGTCGTCCTCTTTGGTGAATTCTTCTCCGAGTATCATACACAGCTGCTGCACCTCTCTTGACCAAAGCTATTGTGCTACTTTCTTCTTCCACAAAAACAGGAGGATACGTACATGGGAGGGCTTTGCTAATATTTAGAATTTCTTCTCTAGTAAATGTAATCCGGGAGGGGACACAGGACGCCATAAAGCAATGGATAGTTTTCCGTAATTACTCCAAGGCGTAAATGCAGTAATTGCTCCAAAACATAAGCACAATAAAGCTGAGTAGTAAGTCTTTACCAGCGACGCCGTCCTGGTGTCCTGATATATTGAGGAGGCAGGAGGCAGAAGGCAGAAGTTAACAAGTGTTAGCCATAAAACCATAAATCCATCGAAGAAGTAACAGCTAAAAATAGTAAATAGCCATTTATGGCCACAGGAAAGACCCTAATAACGGCTCTAAAAAGACTATAAAACCATAAAAACACGCCACTAAAACACAAAAACACAAGCCGAGCACAGCCGCGGCTGCCGTTCACGGCGCCATCTTGGATTGTTTCCTAACTATGAGAGCTGTTGTATTCTCGAAGGCTTTCACGGCCGCAATCCGATGGTTGTTGTAGGTTTTTCGGGCTGTTTGGCCGTGTTCTGGAGGTTTTTCCTCCTAATATTTCACCATTCTCTGTGTCCAGCATCTTCAAAGGACAGGAGTTAGATCTCTGTCTGACTTGATAGTGTTTCTCTCCTTTCTTGTTATGTTGCTGTTTTAGACCATTAGGATGATATAGATCAGAGGGGGGCAACAAACCTACAACTATGAGAGCTATGCATCAGTGGACTTGACTGCCTTGGAAGTGGGTAGATTCTCCTACACCGGAGATGCTTAAGTAGTTGCTGGATGGCCACGTGTCGGACATTTTAGGTGTGGATTTCCTGCATTGAAGGGGGTTGGACTCAATGACCCTTGGGATCCCCTCCAGCCCTACAATGTTGTGATTCAATGAAGAACAGAATCAAAGGAACCCCGTAATCTGTGAGTAGAAACAACATTTGAGAAGGAGTTTCACTGAGAGAAGCAAATAGAAACAAGACAAGCTATCCAATCTTTTAGTGCTGTTTTTCAACCGCAGATGTTACAAAATTTATGAGATGTGGGGAAGCAAAAAAAAAACAAAGTCAACCCAAAATGTCTGCCCAGATGTCATGGCTTTATTGTGAGCCATAAGATGGAAATGGTAGTTTCAGTGAAAAAAACAAGATATTGATTTACAGTCTTCCTCTCTCTCGTTTCTGTAGGCAAAACCTGGCTGGGTCCCTGTGGCTCTTCCCATTGACTTAAAGGCAAGGGTCCTTCCTTTTTGGTTTAGAATAGGAAGATGGGAGAGGAATCATCTCACCTTGTGTGCAACCTTTTAGTGATCCAGTATCCAAACCTTTACTCATACGTCTTGTTTTCCCCAGATGTCAGTTCTGTTCGTTTCAAAGTTTTGCATCCTGCCACCAGATCTGATCACTTCTCAGCCAGCTTGAAACGATACCAGCAATATGTTTATTTTTAAAATTATATCTTCCATCCCATCTAATGGTCTCCACGGCCACGTGCAACAGCACAAGAACTCAGCAGACTTTGTTCACATTGCTTAGCTCAGCCGTCATTGCACTTCAGTCCCAGACGGTCTTGCAGTGGAAATAAGATTGTTTCTAGACGTGGAGAAGATGCAAGTTCTCTCCAGCTGTTCCTTCTCTGGCTGACTAATGGGGCCAGCTCCATCTTCCTAGGGGAGTGGTCCCCAACCGTGGGCCTCCAGATGTTCTTGGACTTCAACTCCCAGAAATCCTGACCAGCAGAGGTGGTGGTGAAGGCTTCTGGGAGTTGTTGTCCATGAACATCTGAAGGCCCAAGGTTGGAAAACACTGTCCTAGGGTGAAAAGATATTCCTCCTCTCCATGGTACTTGCTCTAAAGTAGTGGTTCCTAACCTTGGGTTCCCAGATGGTCTTGAACTAAAACTCCCAGAAGCCTTCACCACCAGCTGTGGTGGCCCAGATTTCTAGGAGTTGTAGTCCAAGAACATCTGGAGAACCAAGGTTGGAACCCCTTCTCTAGAAGCTTTCCCTTTTATTTCCAGACTGTCCCAAATTCTTCTAGCACATGTTGACCCATCCTATTTCCCAACACCCAACACTGCTTTTCTCTATACCCTTTGTCCCAGCCCAGTCAAATTACACAATGTAAACAACTGGGATCTTGGGTGATCTACTGCAGATCCACACAGATTTACTGCTAGGTCTTGATCTGTTCACCTTTGCTTTAGAGTTTAGGGGATAGAATGTAAGAGGAGGCAGGGCAATTATGAATAAAGGGGGATGATAAATGTCCCTGTGATCAAACCTCTGGGTGCGCGCACACACACACAATCTAAATTGGTACCCTCTAAAAAAAGAGTGGGCTAGGTCAGGGCATGACCGCAGCCTAAAAATACCTCTGCATTACCTTTGTGGGCGAATGAGGCTATTTTCAGCCTGTCGAAACGGTGAGAGTCATGGCTAAGAAAGAGAGCAAGAGAAGAGAAAAGAGGGGTTAGCAGCAGGATTATCTGGAGGAGATTGTCTGCAGATCAAGGTTATGAAGCCGATTCCCTTTCTGTCCTGCAGAGCACTTAGCTGCAGGTCAAGAAAGGGGCCGGGGTGGTGCTCACACCGCCTGGGAAGAAAGTCTCCCCAAATAAAACAAAAAACAACGACAAATGTAGCCTGGTTCAAAAATACATGCTAGGATGAGCACGGAGAATATCTCTTGGTGCCCAGATACAGCCACCAAATATCTGCTTGTACCCTGAAAACAAGGTCAGTGTAAATAAGGACTTTAACCCTCTTGGTTTTTTATTAGGAATCTTGAATTTTTCAGGGTGCTTGTTCTATGTGCAAACCTTGTGAGTCACCATGTACACAAAAATCCTGTTGCTTCAGTGGCCAGAAACCTTTTCATGTTTGCATAACATCTGGGTAACATGCCACTGCTAATTGTGACTAATAAGTGAGGTGCTTGTGTGTATCTCTCTTTTTTGGTAGAATCTAGTGTGTGACTAAGATGTACCCCAGCATCTAGTCATTTAGATGCAGCTAGTAGACTTTCCATGAACTCCACAAGGAGTCTTCTCAATGAGTCTACTCTAATTTGGAACTAACCATCAGATTTTGGTCCCAGAGTTGGTGTGCTTGAAGTCTGTATACACATTGGCTGTGCACACCCATCTGGGCATTCTTTGAGGTCTGGGGGGTGCTGGTAGCACTTAGGGCAGCCAATTCCATATGGCTGGAAAAGAGGAGAGGCGTCTCCAAAATGGAAGAAGGAAAAGGGCACAGATTTGCAGAAAATTGGTATATTGGTCAACTGGATTGAAGGAAACCTTCTCTTCCTCTCACTCTTGTCCAAACTTGCTGTACCTCATGATTTGAGGATGAACAGGGAGCAGGAGAGATTAGGTGTCTGAGAGAGAGAAGGAGAGAGAAAGAGGATGGATGGATGGATGGATGGATGGATGGATGGATGGATGGATGGATGGATGGATGGATGGATGGATGGATGGATGGATGGATGGATGGATGGATGGATGGATGGATGGATGGATGGATGGATGGATGGATGGATGGATGGAAGGCAGGCAAGGCAAGGCAGGCAAGGCAGGCAAGGCAGGCAGGCAGGTAGGCAGGTAGGCAAGGCAGGCAAGGCAGGCAAGGCAGGCAGGCAGGCAGGCAAGGCAGGCAGGCAGGCAGGCAAGGCAGGCAGGCAGGCAGGCAAGGCAGGCAGGCAGGCAGGCAAGGCAGGCAGGGCAGGCAAGGCAGGCAGGCAGGCAGGCAAGGCAGGCAGGCAGGCAGGCAGGCAGGCAGGTAGGCAGGTGAGAAAGCTAGGTATCCAGGCCAGATTATTTTTAAGAGCAGGGACCCAAAGACTGGCAAGCAGCTTATTACAAATTTTGCCTATTCATTCGCTCATTCATTTGTTCATTTGTTTGTTCATTCAATTTCTATACCACCCATCTGACCGATGGTCACTCTGGGTAGTTTACAACGTTAATAATAACATATAATAACATAAGCATAGTTAAAAACAAATTAACATTACATTTGGAAACAGGCAGCTTTAAAAGGAGAGAGCAATACTCCCAGCAGGATATTCAGATGGGGTACTTTGGAAAAGCCTGCTGGAATAAGAAGGTTTTAAGGGATTTCTTAAAGGTTGTCGGAGAGCGTGCTGGACGACTGTCAGGTGCCAGCTCCTTCTCACAATCAAGAAGTCCTGGCGCCTTGAAGTCCCCTTCCATTCCTCCCTTGCGGTTAACGCTGTCAGCCCTCCAGCCTGGGATGTATGGGTGGGAAGGGCAGTCCCTGTTGGAAGTCGATGTTCACAAGCCATTCCGGGCTTTATAGATGAAAAACAGTACCTTGGATCTGATACAGAAATGGACCGATAGTCTGTGCAAGGCAGCCAGTATCGGGGGAGATAAACTGGTATTTATTAACTCCTTTCACTAACCTGGCCGCCATACTCTGGACTTCTCGAAGTTTCCGTTTGTGGTGTCCGATCTGTTTCTTGAATGGACTAAATACATATTTTAAAGGGCACATCCTATGCTTTTCCTCATCTCATCACCTTCTAGTTACCCGAGTCAGACACCAGCAGTTTGGGGCAACCGATAGCACCACCCTGTCTATGTCGGGGCTCCTCCATGGCCACCCCGGATGCATGGACTGCAAATGTGGGGAACTTCACTGAATGATTTTCAGTCGGTTGAGGCTGAGTGACTGTGAGATTCGGTTTCTGTCTCTGTGTTTACCCACATGTTGCACATCTGGACACATCTGTGCAACAACACAGAGCATGGCGTTTGTGGCCCCAAGCAGCGCCAAATGTCACAAATGTGTGAGACAAGCTTGTAGGGGGGATAGCCTGATCAACACAGCCTTTGGCGATGAGCGCTTTTACTACATCCAAGGGTATTTCAATCCCACATAAATGCGCATAGGATTGACTGCAGTCCTAATTTCTCTTAGGGAAATTTAGCAATTTCTCCATTGCTCCTAGGAGGGCTTTTACTACAATAGCAGTCTTAATCTTTTTTTAAATGCTTGATGGTTTGTAAATGGCTTGTCACTGATGGGACTCACTACGCAGGAGTCTTTAGGTCTAATGAGATGAGGATTCATCCTGTGAATTCATCCACTTTGCGGCTGGGCTGATTCACTCCTTTTCCCAGCAAACACATGGTGTACAGACAACTGCGAACCATCCCATCCACAATCCAGATCTCCTTGGTCCTAGTCGGTTACTCTACCCACTCCTCCACACTTGCTTCCAACAGGCTAACAGAGTCCACTTACATGGAGGAGAACATGCTGTGAGCGAAAGAGAGACCAAAGGACGCTGGCTTACACAGAATTGTATCCCTTCACCTGTAGGAGGAAATGTGTGTTTTTTGTAATTTATAAAATGCATAGTGGGAGGGAAACACAGCGACCAGGTGACCTGCAGACCTGTTGAGTGTGCCTTTCCAGGTGCTGTCAACTGTGGCTGGAGAACTCCCAGGCCCCCCCTGATCTCCTTCTTTCTCATTCTTTATCTTTAAACCAGACTTAGATTGGGCAGGTCTTTAGGTAGGGGTGGTGGAGGGAAATGCTTTCAAAACAAGAACGACTCTCTCCAGAAGAGTACCTGCGGCCGCCTAAGCCTTGAGTGACCTCAGGATGCTGTGAGCTGAGTCTTCATTAAGGCTTTTTCCTCTCCCCAGGGAGGAGCAGTTTAGAGGGAGATACATTAGAGGGTCTATTAGGCGCATGCTAGCTTAGCTAAATGTGGGGCTGTAGAAAGGCCGGAGCGGATGCGGTCTGTAATAGGGAATGACATTAACTCTGTTAAGGCATTCATTATCCATGGATAAGAAGAGATGGCGCTTGTGGAGGGAACATTTCTCCGCCGCCACCCCATCCCCTCAATTATCCATGGATCATGAATGCCCAAAGAGTCATCAAATATGCAATGGGTTTTCCCTTATGGTAGAATATCTTTCTGCCAGGTTACATTCTCCGGAGGCTTCCTTTGCTCATTGAGATCTGACCCCCCAATTTGGGCTCTCGGCCCTCGGAGGCTGATGGCGCGAAAGTTTCCAGTGTCTGCTTTTGGAGCAGAAAAAACTAGAGGGCCTCTAGATAATCAGAATTGGATTTTAGCATGTAGGCCAGTGGTTCCTGCCCTTGAGTCCCCAGATGGCCTACATCTGGACTACAACTCCCAGAAATCCTGGCCAACACAGTTTGTAGTGGAGGCTTCTGGGAGTCTTGGTCCAAGAATATCTAGGGACCCAAGATAGGAATGACTGAGACCATTAGGATGATATAGATCAGAGGGAGGGCAACAAACAGCTTCTCATCAGCCCAACTCACTATCACTTGTGATGAGGGCAGACTTGGGAAACATCCATTTTCAGATTGATACTCCAGTCTATGACCATGGTGGGTCTTGTAGTCCAAAACAGGTAATATTTCCTGCCTCTGTATGAAAGATGATGGGAGTTTCAGCCCACTGACAGCTAAAACAATTCAAGTTTCCCACCTGTGTTGTACTCATCTGTGTGCAGGTCATTTAAATGGTTTGAAATCCTTTGTGAATGCTTCGGGGCACATCAATAACTGTATTTAATTAATAACAATTAAATGCAGTGGAGCCAATTCCAGATAATGGAGACCCTCCTTCTGGGGGTACGCAGTAGTCAGAACCGGTTTCCCATTCTCTTCCTCTAGGGGGTGCTCTGGGATTCCGCAGCTTGCCCAAAGCCACCTAGGCTGGCGCTTTCTTCCAGGAGGCCCAGTGGGAAATCGAACTCCCAACCTCTGGCTTTGCAGCCAGAGATCTACACCACTGAGCTATCCAGCTAGCTAGACTAAAACTCCCAGAAGCCTTTTCACCATGAGCTGTGCTGGCCAGGATTTCTGGGAGTTGTAGTCCAAGAACATCTGGGGACCCAAGGTTGGGAACCACTGGAATAGAAGGTTAAATCTGGGCCTGGTAGATCCCTCATAGATTGTTAGGTGACTTGCAATAGAGGGGGCAAGGATTTCTCACTGCCATGGATCTGACAATAGCAGCAATGAACTCCCCCCCCCAGATTAAAAAATGTAGAGAAAGAAATTTGGGGGTAACGTCCAGAGGGGAGCAGCTCTGGTACTCAGAATAAATTCCTCAGTCCAGATGTTTTGAAATCTAAGTGTATATCTTTTACTCTTCACCAGTGTTGCGTTGGGGATCGCGCCATGCTCGTAAGGAAGGGAGGAAATGAATAAATGTATAAATAAAGGAGATCCCACAAGCCGGAAGTCTGACTATAAAGTTAACTTCTGTGCAGTTTTGTTTAAATCTTGAGCCATCAGCTTGCCGAATGCTTTCAATCAGATGTAATCTGTAACAAAGCAGACTGCGCAACAGAGAATGTTCAGTGCAGAACCATCGGGCCCGATTTTAGTCTGGACGGTGACCTTACGGGGTCTTCTCAGCACCCCAGTCCCTAAGAAGAACATCGGGTCATCCTGGAACGCATTATCTAGGGAAATGCAGGCTGCAATGAATTGAATTGACTCCTCCCTCTTTAGTAATTAACAAACTAAATTCCCTCACCAGAGTGAAAGTGACATGTTTTTCCCCCTCTGCTCTTTCCGAAGGTTAAATTACATTTTTATTAACCTTTCCATAACAAGAAAGATGACTGGCACTTATTTTTTAATTTAAATGTATTTTCCCTGTTTTTTTGTTTTGTTTTGTTTTTCAATTTTAAATTATCTGTTGAGTTTCCCCCCCACTGAAAGCAGGTTGGTAGATGGTAACGGGAGGTAAAGAGATACTTAGGATTTATCAGAACTCGGAAATGAACCCTGATGCTACGGAGTTTGGGAACCCCTATCCTGGTATCTAGCAGTCAGAGATAGACTGCCCCTATATCTAGGAGTTCTTTTTAGGAGTTCAAAAAAGCCAGACGGGTAGGTGAAGCTACAAGAATCTCCCCTACAGCACCTTGAAACATGACTTTTCGTGTTCCCATTAAAGGTATTGCCTCTTCTGGTTTATGATCTTGCAGTGACCGAATCCTGTTGTCATTTTAGAAGAGATCGCTGTGTACTCTTATGCTAGCGTATCAGGTGAAAAACAAAAGAAAAATTTTAAAAAATAAAGACATTCTGAGGGAATGGATTTGTCCAGAAAAGCTCACATTAAACTGTAGTAGTCTGCCATTAAGGTGCTACAACATTTTTGTCTTCATTATTGTTTAATTTTTTTTTTTTGCCTGAATCCTGTCGGTTTATTGTTGGTCCTTTGGATCTGCAAAACTGGTATTCAAACTGAATCCTGACCGGTTCTCCCCGGAGGTGTTCAAGGTGCATGATAAGGTGCATCTGCTTCCTAGTGGCAGAGGGGGGGTCTAGAGGTTCTCGCCTCTGTTCCAGAGTAGAGATGGGCACAAACCAAACATTTGTGCCGGTCTGTGTTTTTTTGGCTGAAAATGGTTTGGTGCTTCCCAGTCCCATCTCCCCTGGTAGGCGCCCACTCAGAGGGGCGCCTGCTGGAGGAGGTAGGGCAGGGAAGTGCCGAATTCCTGTTCGGCCGAGTAACAAACCAGAACGAACAGTTGGACAGTTTGTGCCCATCTCTATTCCGGAGCTCTAAATGTTTCTGCCTGATGGAGTTCAGAAGAAATACAAAGTGAAAGCTTTATGCAAACCAATGTTATGGGATGCGAAGGGCTAGAAATGAGTATGCAAGAGAAGGCTTGCCGGCTGCAATCTGAGTGCTGAGGAGAGACAAGGTACACTGACTGGATTCCCTCTAGTCGTTCTGTGGTCTGTGATATTCTTCGCCTTTTGTGGGGGCTTCTCAGACCCTAATTCTTGCTCTAAGGCTTGATTCTCTGAAGACTTTTGCAATAGAACGTGAGGCTCTAGGGACAGGCTGGGGAATTCTGCAAAGATGAAGCTTGGAGAAAGCATCCAGAGCTACACTATGTTGCGTTTAAAGACTAGGATTCCCGCAGTCCTTCAATGGCCGGGAACTGAAGAGCTGTCCATTCTGAATCTAATTGAAAGATGAAAAAAAAAAAGAAAGGGCCTGTCCACAGTTAGTACTCGGGCAATAAACTGATCAGGAAGTGTACAGGCCCCCGTTTTCCCTCTGCTGATCTTAGAACTACAGAGCTAGAAGGATTCCTATAGAACAGATCATGGAGTTCAGCCCCTATCCATGAGACACAGTGGGGAAGTGAACTCCCAATACCTAAACTATTGAGCTATCTAGCAGTTCCTTGTGTACTGTGAAGTCACTTCTGGCTTATGGTGAGGATTTCCAAGGTTTTCCAGGTAGAGAGTACCCAGAAGTGATTCCCCACTCCTTTCTTCTGGGGTTGCCCTGGGACTGTGCAGTTGGCCCAAGGCCACCCAGGCTGGCTCTTCTCGCTGGAGGCAGAGTGTGGGATCAAACTCCCAACCTGTGTCTCCGCAGGCAAATGCCTAAACCACTGAGCTATCTGCAGTCCAACAAGTTTCATCCTCTTTGGGGTGATGCATCTTTTTACCAAAGAGAAAGTGGACACACACACACACCACCGGTTCACCAGTCCCAGCATGAAGGACAGATCATCTCCACCTCACAAGCCCAGGGAGGACTCGCATTGCCGCCAAGCGTATACCTCCCCACCAATTTTGTTGCACAAAACAGCAGCACAGATGTGTCATCCTGCTGCAGGAACCATCTGTTCATCAAAACAGGGATCAGTTTTTGAAGTGCCACCAGCTTTCTGAAACCCCAATGTGGATGCTGAGCACGCGGCTGATGAGGGAGGATTTACCACCTTTCCGGAAGTTGGAAGTAGCTAGGTATAAATGACTAGTTATTGATTCTTTTTTCCAATTCTGAAAGTGTAGCAAAATTACATTATGTAAACTTGATCCATGTTTAGTGACTGTAATACCCATCCAACTTGTCAAGCTGTCTGTTTTTGGAAGGGTTGGACCTCAGTAGCACTTGGAAGGAAAATTGATGGAGAACCCCAGGGATCATCAAGGATTCATGATTCCCTCTTCAGGCTTGAAATTCTGGAGAGTGGCTGCCAATCAGAGCCGAGCAATATTGGGCTGGATGGGCCAAGGGGACTGACTCATGATAAAGCATCATCCTGTGTTCTTACATTGCATATTTCAAAGTATCCTTAAAGGCAGGGGTCCCCAACTCCTGGTCCGTGGCCCGGTGACGGTCCGTGGACTTCCTTGAACTGGTCCGCGGATCTCCGTCCCCCCCACATGCATGCACGATGGGCGTGTCGCACTTGCGGGTGGGTCATGCTTGGGGGCGTGCACACAAGCGCAACACACCTACCCCGCAAGTGCGACACACCCTTCCACAAGCATGGCACACCCACCCGCAAGCATAGGGGTGCCCCTGCCCCCTTCACACATGGAGCCTGCACCCCCCAACCGGTCTGTGGTCCGAAAAAGGTTGGGGACCGCTGCTTAAAGGCATCTGAAGAAGTGGGTCGTGTGTCTATGAAAATCCATGTTGTAATGAATTTCTTCATGCTATAGGACTTTTTTGAGTTGCCATTGTTTATACCAAACATGGAGAGGCTGTCCAGAGAGCATAACTGACTTGACTTTCAGGCGTATTTGAGGTTCATCACCAACATCACTCTTTAAAAATTGAACAAAGCACAAGGATATTGCTTCTCTTTAGATTTCTCCTGTTCTTGGGGGTTGGTGGGGGTGAGAGAGAGGAGGATCGTCCCTCAGCCGCAAGTCAGCTGGGCGATGCCAGCACTGTAAGAATGACCACACCCGCTAGGATCCTAGCCATCATTCAAGACAGTGGAATGGTCTCATCTGCCATTGACTCTGTTCCAGCCCTTTTTGTCTTTAATAGGTCACTTGGATGGAAACCCGTCAGGGTCCCAGAGGTGAAAACCCAATCCTGCTGTGACATCTCAGTGGCAGCAGAGAGCCAACCTGGAAGAACCCCATGCACCTTCTAGCTTTTTGTTAGTAAAGTCTGCTGAGACAGGTTGGCGCCAAGCGAGAGCCGTACCTTTGTCGTGCCCTGAAGTTGTGTGCGCCTCTCCGTTGGGTTGTCCATTCGATGAATGGGAAGCTTTGTGCCTGCTGGAACAGACCGTTCACAGGGGAACTCGATACCGTGGCTTTGTCCATTCACTGACCTGCCTGAATGGCATGCAGCATCTCTGAGGAACCAAAGTCCTGCTTGACCAGTGTCGCAAGAGGATGGGATGGGATGGCACAGCCGAGGATGCATCTCAGTAACTTTCCACTGATACTGATCAGGGAGGGGATTTGGTGTGTAGGAAGGGAGAGAGCAGTGGCTTCTCCCATCCGCTCCTGGTCTACTCTGAACTATCAGGCCTACACACCTGATGTCTCTCAGGCATATTTTCTACCACGCAGGAAGCAGAGAAGGCCCCTAGTTTCGAGAAGAGGATCAGAGCAGGTCAGGGCAAAACTAGAGGATTACCATCAAGCACATTGTTAAAAGCACGGCTACGCTAAGAAGTAACTGTTTGTGTCTTCTTATCCCAGCGAAAGCTCACCTCACCCTGTATATTGTAAATAAGCTTGTTTTGGTTTCATGATTGGCCATCAGGCGGGAGACATGGGCTTCATCTACAAGTCTGATGGCTCACACATGGAAGTTTGAAGGAACTGCATAGCTGGAGGAAAGGAGAAAGGTGTGAAAGCAGGGGGGGAGATGCATTTGCCTTAGCATGTGACTGGATCTCCAGTTTACCCAGTTGGCAGTACGTTGGAACTGGGATTGCATGTCCAATGTGCCTCCTTAAGTTAAGAAGGTAATGGGTACTCTACTGAAGAAGCTGCCTATTTGTCTAGCAAGCTCAGTGTCAGGACTAGCTGTGTCCAACTCCGGTTTTAATCTGGCCCCAGTTGGGTAAACCTAGTGAATTTCCAAAATACCCCCAATTCTCAGATGGAGGATTCAAGTTTTCACCACCACCACCCGGGCCACACAGAAACAAATCTGCTTCAAAGGAAGGCCAAATGGACAGGTGTGGTGTGTGTACATGCGTGCCCTATATTTCTTTGTCCGGAGAACTGAGTTGTTACACTCAATCAGTCCACAGCTTCCTTAGCCATAACCATAAAACAGCAACCATACTATTTCCTGACTTACATCTAAGAGCAACTTTCCTGGCAAAATTCATCTTGCCATGAGCTTTTGGACTTTTAAGTTCTTCACACAGGCACACACCTGATCAAGTGGTGTTTTTATCCACAAATTCTTGTGTATTGTATGACAGGTATTTTTAGCAGTCAATAAAGGTATGGCCTATTTTTGCACTTGGATTTTATTCTGTTTGGACCACACAGCTATCCTTCATGTCAACTCTGGCTTGTTTACCAGTGGCATTCTGAAGGTTTACTTTCTATTTGTTTATAAACCATCTCAGTGTATGTTTCTTGGGGCTCAGTAGGTATTTGACGGTACCCCGTGAACGACCTTGGATTCATTACCTGAATCTAGTGGGGACACCATGGGGTTCGGGGGGGACACTAGCATGGAGCTTGTTGTCCCTTTTTGTGATGAACTGGTACTCTCCAGTTCATTGGAAAGCACCTTCCACTGGCCTAAATTCAGCCTGGCCAGTCATCAAGCATGATGGGACTTGTAGTACAAAACCTTTGGAGAATGCCAGGCTGAAGAATGTAAGTCCAACAGTTGTCTGCCCATGGGACATCCATCAGCAGAATAGGACATGTACCCAGACTTTGCTTGAAAGCTCTGTTTTGGATTATTAAAATCAAGATCCAGCATTTGTATTTGTGTATGCTGATCTATAGATATAGATGTACATGTTGAAGTAATTATGTTGGCCGGAATCCTCTTGCCAATTTATGCTTGAGTAGGAGAAACTGTGCTAAAGTTTGTCAGTAGACTGCTATCTATTAATGGGGTGCTGGTTGCGTGCCCTGGCATGTATATGAATAGCACACTTTGCGTGATCCATCAAATGCCAAGAACCCAACCAGCATCTTGTTAATGAGCAACAATTGGCTGCCCAGACTCGCACGATTTTCCTAATGCTAATATCAACTGATGATAGGACTTTAGCCTGTCATTTAAATAGGTAAGATTGGAACCGCATGTCCTGTGTGCTTTCTGCTCACTCTGCTGTTCTAATGCTGCAAAGTCTTGATGAACAATGTTGAAACTCCCACACAGTTCCAAGACGGGGGATCCTTGGCTCAGTAATATTGCAAGTGAGAAGGATTTTGGAATTGTTATAGATCAAAAGCTGCAGATGAGCCAACAGTGCAATGTGGCTTCAGAAAAGGCCAATGTGATTTTGGGAACCATCAACAGAAATACAGTCTCCAAATTCCACGAGGTAGTAGTTCCCCTTTATTCAGAACTGGTTGGTCCTCCTCTAGAGTACTGTGACCAGTTCTGGACATCGTACTTCAAGAAGGATGCCAACAAACTGGAGCAGGTTCAGAGGAGGGGGCAGCCAGGATGATCAGGGGGGTGGAAACCAAGCTCTAGGAGGGAAGACCGAAAGAGCTGGCCATGTTTAGCCTCGAGAAAAGAAGACTGAGGGGAAACATGAGAGCACTTGAAAGGTAGTCACATGGAGGAGGGTCAGGATCCGTTCTCTGTCATCCCAGAGTGCGGGAAACACAATAATGAGCTCAAGTTAAAGGAAGTCAGATTCAGGCTGAATACCAGAAAAAATGTCTTAACTGTTAGAGCAGTACGACAATGGAACCATTGACCTCAGGAGGTGATGAGCGCTCCAGTGCTGGAGGGCATTCAAAAGAAAATGGGGCAACCCTCTGTCAGATCTGTTTTGATTTAGATTCCTGCCTTCAGAGTGGGGGGCTTGGACTCAATGGCCTTATGAGCCCCTTCCAAGCCCATTATTCTAGGATTCTATGCTTTTCTGCCTTCCTTTTAAAACTGGACTTCGACTGTGCAGTCCTTTGAACAGAAAATCACTGCCTGTCCTCTGTGAAGCAGGACATGGATCTGTACACCATCTCAGCTTTCAGGAGAGAAGATGTGTTAATTTGATCAGGGGAATGACTCTGAAATACAAAATGTTAATTGGTAGAGCTGCTGGGCCAGCACAAACAAGACCCCCCCCCCCGCTCTCTTTTGTCGTTCCCACCCACCCACTCGGCTAGCTTTGCTATATTCCATTCGCTGTCGTCAAATGAACAAAAGAGTGGTTAATCTGTATGAATAAAGTTGAAGAGATCGGCATTTAATGGTGTAGAGGAAATATGCTCCAGTCGTGCGTCTTTGTGCTGGGATCAGCAGGAGAGGGTTATAGATTAAATTTTACGGGAAGGAAAAACACAAGCTGTTACAGAGAATGTTCTTCACGGAATAAGAATATGTGTTCATGTCTCATGGGGTTGTTTGGGCAAAAACAGCACTGGGGAAATGAGGGAAGTCCAGTAGATTCTATAATACACTGTATAAAACCGGAGGTATTGGAATATATACCAGGAGGTGCAATCCGTTGTGTAAAACAGGGCGCAATGCATTAGATCAAAGGGTGTGCAATAGGTGTAAGGGTGATGGCGAGCCTCTATGTTGGTGTATTGTTTATTTGTGCACTATTTGTGTCTTCATATATGTCTGCGAGAACATATGTGTGAGAATTAATCTATGTACCAAAGCCTGGTTTTGTCTGCAATGCGCAATGCTCCTGACCCCACATATAAGTGCCCACATGTAGCTCAAGGAAGGAAGGAAGGAAGGAAGGAAGGAAGGAAGGAAGGAAGGAAGGAAGGAAGGAAGGAAGGAAGGAAGGAAGGAAGGAAGGAAGGAAGGAAGGAAGGAAGGAAGGAAGGAAGGAAGGAAGGAAGGAAGGAAGGAAGGAAGGAAGGAAGGAAGGAAGGAAGGAAGGAAGGAAGGAAGGAAGGAAGGAAGGAAGGAAGGAAGGAAGGAAGGAAGGAAGGAAGGAAGGAAGGAAGGAAGGAAGGAAGGAAGGAAGGAAGGAAGGAAGGAAGGAAGGAAGGAAGGAAGGAAGGAAGGAAGGAAGGAAGGAAGGAAGGAAGGAAGGAAGGAAGGAAGGAAGGAAGGAAGGAAGGAAGGAAGGAAGGAAGGAAGGAAGGAAGGAAGGAAGGAAGGAAGGAAGGAAGGAAGGAAGGAAGGAAGGAAGGAAGGAAGGAAGGAAGGAAGGAAGGAAGGAAGGAAGGAAGGAAGGAAGGAAGGAAGGAAGGAAGGAAGGAAGGAAGGAAGGAAGGAAGGAAGGAAGGAAGGAAGGAAGGAAGGAAGGAAGGAAGGAAGGAAGGAAGGAAGGAAGGAAGGAAGGAAGGAAAATTGGTAAATGTACACTGATCATGAAGCCCTAGTGGGTTTACAATAGGACCCTCCCTATCCATGGGATCTGCATCTGTGGATTCACTGCCTGAAAATAATAAACAACACACCCCCCCCCCGAAATACCTATTATACATTTTATAGGGTGTATATATGAGAGAAAGCCAGAGACCATGCAGTGTACAGTGTTTGATACTTCCGTGTTTTTCAGCATGCACAGGGCGGTGGGGTTTCAAACTGATTCCCCCCTGGATCCCACGATCCTGCTGTACTTGGCTGTGGAGGGAGCAACTCCTTCCGATTAGCATTTGCCTCTAGCACCTTTTTATGTTCTTACGAGTCCTTAGAGTGATGAGGAATAGCATGGCAAATTTGAAAATATGAGCAGATCCAGCTGCCTGGCAGTGCTCAGGGTATAGGAATGGGACAGGCATTTGTGGTGGCCTCGGCCAGGCTGCCAGGGAGTGGCCCAAGGATTCTGTATGCTTCTGATGGCCAAGCTTTCCAGGATGGCGCTTACAAGTGCCAAGGGAGCATCATGGAATTGAAGAAATTCCACCCCGATTGGACCTTCCCTTTAGATGCAAGCCGGTCTATGTGATGGGCAGTTTGGAAAAGTTCCTCTCTCTCTCTTTTTGGACAAAGCACCTTTGGCTGTACAGTTCTGGAATTTGTAGTTCCAATATGTGTGTGTTGAAGGCCAAGGCTGTAAAGATCTCCCAGGCTTTGTCCACCCCGGTGTCTTGTAACTCTTGTCTGTCTGTCTCTTCAGAATGACTCCTGGGGAAAGCAGTATTCCTATGCGCTGTTCAAGGCCATGAGCCACATGCTGTGCATCGGCTACGGGCAGCAAGCCCCAGTGGGCATGTCCGACGTATGGCTCACTATGCTGAGCATGATCGTTGGGGCCACCTGCTATGCCATGTTCATCGGCCACGCCACCGCCCTCATCCAGTCTTTGGATTCCTCCCGTCGGCAGTACCAGGAGAAGGTAAGTGACCTGCTTTGAGTACAAGCCAGAGCTTTCTGTAAATTTAGAGGTGAGGGGCACACACACCGCCCTTCAGTTTTAGCCACCGCTCCCAACTTTTTGGAGGTCTCTGTTTGTTTAGTTTTTACAAAAGCAAAGCCTGCTGCTTATATTCTGCCCCATGGCACTTAAAGCCCCCACTTCCCCCGTGAGCTAGGTACTCAATTTGACAACCCCAGAAGGAGGGAAGGCTGAGTGAACCTTGAGCCAGCTACCTGGGATTGAACTCGGGTTGTGAGCAGAGTTTCAGCTGCAGTACTGCAGTTTAACCACTGCACCGTAAAGCTCTTGTTTGTAAATAAGAGCGGCTAAGGGTGTACCTCGTTTACAAGGAAAGGGAAGTTTTTCAAGGGAAAACCCCTTTTCTTTCACTGTTGCAGTGAATGAGAGGCTACAATCTCCACTCTTTCAAGGGGGGCCATAATGCCCAGAAACCCTCCCCCTAGTTTAATAACAGGACGCTCACAAAAGAAGTTGGCACCCAAATTTTTCCTCACTACACTTTGGTTTACTCAGTCAAAGGGGTTGCTGACTAGAGAGAAAGAGGACCATTTAAATTATTCTAAAATAGTTTAAGTAAATAAAAAGCTTTTAGTAGGTGGGGATCTCTGTCCTTTAAAGACAAGAGAGTCGGAGGATTGGTGCAGAACATTCTGTGTGGGAGAAACCCAACACCCATATTGTAACCATTTCTGGAATATTGTCCCTGTGGTGTTTTTCAGTGGAAAATGTGTCCATTTCTTTAAAAGGTGTTGTTCCATAACCTGGCGGAGCCACATAAGCAATGGATACGATACCAGCCGCGTGGGGTACTTTCAAAATTTATGGGTTCCAATATCAGCTGATTTCAGGCATTTGGAACACATCCTTTGAATGCTTTAGGATGATACGAACTAGAGACAAGTTGCAAACTCATTGGCTGTGTCTAAGCGCTCAGCATAGCCCCTGATTTTGTGCATTCTGGGTTTTCAATGCAGAATGTTTGCCCCATGCAACATGATAATGAAAATGGGCAAGTCTTCTAGCTTGGTTCCCAAAGAAGTTTGCAAGACTCTTGCTTGCAGGCCGCAGATGGAAAGTTGTCTGTAAATAACATATGAATGACCCAAACCCATTAATATTAGGAATTGGGGGACCGGTAGTCCTGAAATCCCTCCCAGCATTTTTTTAAAATTTTATTATTATTATTATTTTGCTTGAGGAAAAGGAACCAGGATCAAAAGCCTAATCAAAGTTATGGATCTCTCAGGTTGGGATGCTGCTCTTGAGGAGCGGTTATCTATCACCCTTCTTCAGCAATTGGATTGAAATCCTAGTTTACAAGTTTCCTGCTCCTCTCAAGTGGAATCCACAAACAAGGGGATCTAGATCAAAACACTAATCTCAATTCGTAGAGAAACATCAACTCACTTCACTATTTTCTCGCCATGTACATTTCTGTCATCAGTCCGTTATTGTGAGGTATTAATAATGTTTGCTGTGTTGTGGTTTGGAGGAGGCTATAGGGCTTGCTTCGTGGAATCCTTTTGTGGGGGGCGGTCACAACTGTTCTGTGTGTGCCCCTTTGGTCTGTGTGCCTCTCCTTTTTGGTGATACATCTCGTTCTGCAATGGGTTACGCTCCGGCGAGTCCAATCTGCAACCTCCGCCCTTGTGTCAGGAGTTTCCGACTGGTTTTTACAAGACCTTGGGTCTTGGGAGTGATTTTCTGTGTGGGCTTCTTGTCCTCAGATGCTCTGCGGCTAGAATAAATCTCGCCCACTCCAGAATAGGTAAAGGAAGGACTGCCACTCAGAGTGCAGGGACTGCAGGAAGGGTGTCGTGTGATCTGGGAAATTCCTCTGGAAGTCCTCGTTTGAAAACACAAATCTGCACAGCTCTACGGCAGATGGTCTCAGTATGAAGTTTTGGAAGTGATTACCAGTTGAAACTGAAAATTGCTGTTCCGCCATGCTATCCAAGACACCTACCAATTTATCGAAACTGCACCAGGAGTGACTGATCCTTGCTGAACTCCAATAAGTTTCGAAGGCTGATTGGAGCCAAGTCTAGTCCTGAATTTACCCTAATACACTAGCCACCATGACATGCTGGATCGCCATAATGGGCTTAAGTAGACAAAGAGTCAGACTTGATAAGAGACACGTCCTGGACCTTGGATACGAATGCAGCTGCTGCTACCAGTTTCACAATCTGTTGCTGAGAAACCTTCTCCCCCCCCCACCACCACCACACACACACAAACTGTTTTCTTGCTAACCAAAGCGTCACCTAGTTGGGCGGGAGAGACTGAGATGCAGACTGGCTCAAATCTTCCTGCATTCAGGTTTATTACTTGCACAAAGTCATGGTGTGGACATCCTGAATGTGTGTGTATAGGCTCTAGTTCAGTTGTTCTCAACCAGGCGTTCTCGGACTGCAACTCCCAGAAACCCCGGCCAGCACAGCTGGTGGTGAAGGCTTTGGGGAGCTGCAGTCTAAGATCACCTGGGTTACCCAAGATTAGGAACCACTGCTCTACTAGTACATGCAATCCTGGGTCCTGCTGGCCCTTGGAAAGTAACTAGTTACAAAAAGTTACATATAATTTCTTCATACAGTAACTTAGGTACATTATGGTTTGTAACTTAACAAGGGATACCTTTCCTTTTTTTGAGGCAGCTAACTTTTTAGTTCCTTTCGTTGCAGAGCTGTGATGTGCATTGGAATGTTGCACGGTTCAGGCAGTGGCTTATGCCCACGTGATGTGCTCTGGCTGTTGAAACAGCTGTGAGGTAGGCAGGAAAAGAATGTGTTTGGTACTACATGTTGGTGGCAGGTAGCATTCAAATGCTTCTCTCTTTTTTTATACAAAAGTAACTGAAAAGATAACTATTTTACTTCCTCTTTGAGAAACTGGAAATTAAAGAGCAATTGTCTTAAAATTATCCCCCATTTTAAAAAAGAACCCAGCATAGTTTATTGCACTGTTATGTTGCTGAGTGGTTTAGGTACAATGGTGCCTCGCTTTACGATTGCCCCACATTACGACAAAACCACATTATGACAATCTTTTTGCAATCACAAAATAATGGTCTGAATAGGGTTTTTTCACTTTGCGATGATCGGTTCCCTGCTTCGGGAACCAATTCTTCGCAAAACGATGATTTTCGGACAGCTGATCGTTGGTTTCAAAATGGCCACCGAGTAAATAAAATGGCTCCCCGCTGTTTTCTGGGACGGATTCCTCGCAAGACAGCCACCGAAAATGGCCACCCTATGGAGGATCTTCGCTGGATGGTGAGTTTCCAGCCCACTGGAACACACTGAAGGGGTTTCAATGTGTTTCAATTGGCTTTTTATTTTCATATTACGACGTTTTCGTTCTACAGCGATTTTGCTGGAACGAATTAACGTCGTAATGCAAGGCACCACTGTATCTGGCTGTGGAGCCCAAGGTTGAGAGTTCGATTCGCCACTGGGGCCCCCAGAAGAAGAACCAGCCTGTGTGGCCTTGGGCAAGCTGTGCCATCCCAGTGAACCACTTCTGAACATTCTCTGTCTAGAAAACCCTGCAAAGGTTTGGAATTTGCAATTATTATTATGTTGCTTGCTCAATATTTTTGCTGACAGAATTTGTCAAACCCAGTTCAGAGGATTGAGGGCATTTTAAAAGGAGCAGTATTACAATTTATCACAGATAAATGGTACACGATCCAGCATTTTGTAAGACAAACGTAGCTTCTTTCTTAAGACTGTGGTGCAAACTCAGCAACTTTCTGTATTCAGTTTTTATTCCTGTCATTGGTAAACAAGGTAATACGGATGGGTTTTCTTTCTGTGTTCCCTTTGCTACATTCATAATGTTGCATCCATTAGTCTTTAGAAAGAAGAATGGCCATAATTCAGTTGTGTAGCATAGAAAACACACAGAGAAGACCAGTTGACTCAACAGGGATTTATTGAGTCAACTGTTCCATAAATTCTACCGATTCGAGTGATATATTGGTTCAAAGGAAGGAAATACTGTGGACCCAGGATGGTGTTCATTCCAGTATAAAATGGCCAATATACTGAATTGATTGAATGAATTGAACTGAATTAATGGAGTTGGTCACAGATTGAATAAATAGAAAAAAATAATTAATTAAAGTTAGAATCACAGAATAATGAAGCTGGAAGAGGCCTATACAGCCATCGAGTCCAACCCCTATTCCATGCAGGAATACAAATCAGAGAATATCTGCCAGGTGATTACCCAAGTTTTTCTTGAATGTCTCCAGTGTTGGAGCCCTCACCACTTCTCAAGGTCATTGGTTCCTTTGTCGTACTGCTCTAACGGTTAGGAAGTTTTTCCTGATATTCAACCGAAATCTGGCTTCGTGTAACTTGACCCCATTGTTGTGTGTCCTGCACTCTGGGATGATTGAGAACAGATCCTGCCCCTCCTCTAAATGATGGCCTTTCTAGTATTTGAAAAGTGCTATCCTGTCTCCTTTCAGTCTTCTTTTCTCAAGACTAAATAAACACACCCTTGAAGAAGACGGATAGTCCAAAACGTGGTAGGCATTTTATACTGGAATAAAGAGCATTAAATATTTTTTTACAACCTGGGTAGAGATGGGCAGAAATCACCAGTTCAGCAGTTTTGTGCCAATTCAATCATCAGCCACAGCATTTTTCTGTGGTTATACCCCCTACCCCCTTGGGCTGGCACCCACTCAGAGGCTGTGCCGGGAAGGCAAATGGAGGGGATAGGGCTCCCAATCATGGAACAGTTAGGCAGCTGTCATGAACTGTCAAACTTGCGTTTTGTGCCCATCTCTAATCCTGGGACTAAAATCTCCCCTTCCTTTGATCCAAACATTTCAGTGGTTTTACCAGTTCCTTCCTTTATTGATTCAGGTGGCCCACTCTAACTGCAGCTCACTACGCTTAAGTACGTTGAAGTTAAACTTGGTCTGTTTGGATCAATGGAACCTAATGAGTTGACGCACCGAGTCCCCGTGAATTCAGTGGACCTATTCTAGTGCAATTTTACTATGCTGTGCAACTTTTTATCCCCTTCTTTGAGTCGAAAGGATTTCAGACACAATTTTAGCTTTCTAGAAAAAAAAATGCCTGCTGAAAGACATGAAAGTCACTGCACTTCTGGAGTATATTGAGCAGTCGGCTGTTTGGGTATAAATAGCTCCTCATATATATCCTATTCTTCTCAATCAGGGCTTGACTAAATATCATATGTTTATTCCAGTTGATTAGACGTTTTCTATACCAAGCCCCTGGGAATTTCTGCGGCGGAAATCATTTTAGCTGTCCACATGGAAATGCTTAATTATTTTGTTGCAACAGTTCACGGCATACCTTTCAACTGCTAATTTCCCCCTTCCTTCTCCTCTTCCTCTTCCTCTGTCATCCTTGAGGCCTGCTAGCACAGCATGCAAATCTAGTCGGGTGTTGTGTTTTTATTTTGGTTTTGGTTTTAACCTTAGGCAGTGTTTGGGGATGGAAGAGTGGAAGACAGAGAGAGAGAGCAGAATGCCCACAGCAGAAAAATGGGCTTCCACATGCTTAGCTTCACATCATGTCATTGATGAAACATACTTCAGCTTTAACTGTGGTATTATGTGTGGTGTTTTGACAGTGTAGTTGAGCTCTAGATTGCCATCAAAGCCCATCTTCCCCTCTCTGCTGCCACCACGGCTGAGCCCTCCTCCTCTGCTAAGAGGGTTCGGAAAAATACAGAAAGAATGGAAGTCATAAAAAGGGAGTATGGGGCAAAGGGAGATTAGTAGGAGAGAGGTAAGTGAAGGAGGAGTGATAGAGGGATGGAGAGATAAGAGGCTAGCGGGAGAATTAGAAGGCGCTAGAGTGAAGATACCCTGTTTGGTGTAGTGGATAGAGTGATGGGCTAGGACTGAGGGTTTGAATCCCCACTCATCCACAGAAGCTCACCGGGGGAGTGGAACTAATACAACCACTCCTTAAATATCTCACTTACCTTGAAAGACTGCTTAGGGTTGCTGTAAGTCGGTTCCAACTTGACAGCACAGAACAACAATAGAGAGAGGGAAAATGGGGGGGGGGAGAGAGAGAAAGAGGGAAGGAGGCGAGGCTGATAGAGGTGGAGGTTGAAAAGAGAGGCTAAGGGAGAGGGCAAGAAGAGTTAAAACGGAGACAGAACGGGGCTAAGGAGCGAAAGATAAGGAGTTAAAGAGGGAGGGAGGGAGAAGGTGTAGGAAAGAGGAATAGAAAGAAAAAGGGAGAGAGGTGGAGATGAGAAAGAGAGAAAGTGGGGAAGAGGATGAAGGGGTAAGAAAATGAGAGGAAAGGGGGTTATTGAGGAGGAGGAGGTGTGCGAGAGCGAAAGTGAGAGCAACAGCGAGAAATACATGCATGGAAGAGAGAAAGAGGGAGAAGAGGAGGGAAAGAGAATTAAGAAGGGAGGAGAGAAGTGACAGCTCCACTGGTTGCCAGGGAGTAGCACCCAGCAGATCCCCTGAGAATGTGACCCTCCCCTGCATGAATCCCGGTTCCTCGCTGCTGGGTTAATAAGCAATGTAATTAATTTCTCACCACATGATTCAAAAAGGAGGGCAGCGAAAGGTGGGACTTTGGCTGCCAGTCATTAGCCTTCACGAACGAACGCTTCCCATCTTCTTCCTGGGCTGGCAGTTAGAGAGACAAGGCTGTGGAAACAAAGGAAACCCCATGGGTCTCCCCTGGGTCTCCTTGAAGACATTAAGCTGTTCTCCCTGCCCTGTGCTCTCTTGAAATGGCGAGCGTGCCAAGCGTTGTCGGCGGGCGGCCGTCCTTACCGCAGATGAGCGAAGCCCCTGTTTACAGAGGAAGGGGCATTGGGGAGGGAGGTCTCTGCAGCTCGGTGCTTTGTCATGTTGGAGTGGGCACAGGCTGATGATGCTGTAATATCTGAAGAGCCACATAGTCCCTGCCCCTGGATTATGTGGATGACGAGCATGCCAAAATTCGAATCTTGCACCTGTGGATTTTTCAAAGTTTAATTCATGTTGCATAGCTTTCAGTTTCCGGTTGTATTTCTCTAGCTACACAGCAGAAGGATTCACCGAGAAGAATAGCTTCCCCCAGAGTAGCCCACCCCTTTTCTTATTAACTGGCACTTACAACCTCAGTAACACACTCTGAGACATTAATGAAAGAATATAACATGTTTCATTACTTACAGTTGTGAACCGATCAACAGCAAACTAATAAACATGACTGCTTTCAGCAACAGCCCTCAAAAGACTTGAGAGAGGAAGAAAGCCACAGAGGAGAGAGGCAGGGCTCTCTTTGAATTCAGAGGCAGGAGGGGACAATTGATTAGCACCGGATAGATGGTCACCCCAGCCCAGAATGGTCCCTCCCAGCCAGACCTGTGTGTGAGACTATAAAAGCTCCAGCAGTTGAAGTGGACAATACAGTGGTGCCTCGCATAGCGAGGTTAATCCATTCTGGATTAACCCTCGCTATGTGAAAACATCGCTGAACGGATCAAGAAAACCCAAGTGGGCCAAAAACTCACCGTTCAGCGATGTTTTCCTATGGCCGGCAGCACAATGGGAGTTTCACCCATTGGGGCCATTGCTTTGCGATCGCAGTTGTGATAAAAAAAAACCCTGGCTATGCGGATTCGTCGTTCTACGGTGCGCTCATTAAGCGAGGCACCATTGTACTGGGCTAGACAGAGAAATAGGTTGACCTGCTTCCTGTGCACGTTTTGTTTCATAGAAAATGCAATTTTTGGCTCCCCATGTTGGATTTTGCAAGAATAGGCTGTTTTCTTGGCTTCCCAACCTCCCTTTGGACCTCTTTCAGAGATTTCAAAGATGACACAGCCGTGGTCTCACTTCCTCTCACGTCCCGGTTCGCCCTACCCTTAGAGTAAGGCGAGGTGGCTGCCCCAGGTGGCAGTTTTGGAGTATTGTGAACGGGCAGGAAAATTTCAGTAATTGGAAATCTTACTGCAAAGTAAAGGGAGAGGAACTTGTGAGATTTTGCTGATGCTCAAGTCATATAGCTGGTTTTGGGAACCCCTTGCCTTCATTTGCTCTGGGGGGGGCACACTTCTTGCTCTTCCATCTCAGCCATCATAATTTATGGAGATGTGTATGGACTAGAAAGAAGTAGGGTATGATCCTGTTGCATTCTGCTTTGAAACAACAAAGCATCATGTGGGGGCATTCTGCAGAGGGAAGGGAAAACAGCAACGCCTGAGGGAAATTAATTTGTTTCCTGGAAGGTTAGATGTCTAGTTACTTTTGGCATATTATCCTCAGCACAGAGCATCCAACAGCAGAAGAGTAATTTGTGAAGCAGGCAAAGAAGGCGCAGTAAAAGTCACCAATTAACCTCTTCCAGGAGGGTAAACTGTCTTATTAAACTTTTCCCTTGATCTGCAGGTTCCCCCTCTCCCTGTTAGTGCCAAACTGCAGTTAAATACAATTCTGCCTAACTTTTCCTTCATCTTTTCTTTTTAAAAATAAAATGCAGCCAGTAGAGTGAGGAGTGGAAGAACGGGGCATGAAAAAAAAACATGTGTGCAGCTCTTTCATTACCAGCTATTTTCCCCTTCAAGAGTGCTTCCCAGTGGAGGACTGGTTTTGTAGCTTCCAGCAGCTTAGATAGAGATGGGCACAAACCACTGAATCTGTGGTTTGGGGTTTTTTTTGGCTGAACCAGTGTTTGGCACTTCCCAGCCCTGCCTCCCCCAGCAGGCACCCACTCAGGGGCAGCACTCAGAGGAGGCAGAGCAGGGTAGCCAGGGTGCTGCCTCTGAGTGGGCGCACACTGGAGGAGGCGGAGCCGGGAAGCACCAAACGTCTGTTCAGCCAAAAAGCGAACTGTCATGAACCTCTACTTAGGATGGTTAGTGGAACTTATTGCAACACAGTGTGTCGTCCTTAGTTGCTATATTCCTTAATGTCAGAAATGTTACTGTTCCAGATCACAGCCTTCACTGCCCATGATGGCTGGGATGCTGCAGGTTGGCCCCAAAAGTAACTTTTCTAGGTTTTATTAAGGATTATTATGTCCAGCCTTTAAAACTCTTCAAGTGGTAATGCTTAAAAGTCCAAGAGCTGAATTTTAAGCCAGGATACATCGTTTCCCCAAATACAGTTCAACCTAAGGGCTATGTCAAGTGGTAATTAGCCTTATCTATTCAAACAACAACCCCCTTTTTGCAACATTTTTAATTAGTCATACAGAGATCGGTACTGCATGTGTGCCCTTGGGCATGTGCAGAGTGCCTCTTCCGCACCACTGTGCCAATTTATAACCCGCCTCTATGCTGCTGAGGTGTTCTGAGGTCACGTCAAGTGAATCTGGGGATCCAGCACGTGCTACTGTTTAGAAATGTCAGCAATGCACAGAGGCCTTGGAGGGAGAAAATGTTGGTGTACTGGGTGAGTGCAGTCAGCAGTCAGCAGACTGGAGATGATCTGAGTTGTCAAATAAAATGAAAGGCTTGCATGCAGAAGGTGGGGTGGATTTGTCTTCTGTTACTAAAAAGGGCTGGAATTAAAAACAAATGGGTAGAAATTGCAGGGAAGGAGATCTTGGGCGAAACTTCCTGCTTCTTAAGGGAACAGATTGCTTTGGAGCAGGGGGTGACTTTTGCTGAAATTACACCAGCAGATGCTGGCTAGGGCTGATGGGAGCAGGAGCCCAAACTGGAGGGCCAAAAGGACTCCCTGCTGTAACTGCATCCTGTAACGGGAGAGCTTGTGTTGAACTTTGGATTGGGTTTGTTGCAGAGTTCTGGAGTATTGGTTGAAACCCTAATTTACTCTGAGGCACTGACAGATGAAAGATTAGGTATTCTTCAGTCTCGAGAGCATATGGTATCGTGCTTTGTATGGAGGACTTGGAACAGCATCTAGTGTGGCTGAGAAGGCCAATTCGAGAGTGACCATCCCTTCCACTCTGAAGACAAACACAATCTGTCTCCTGTCCAGCTCCCTGATTTTGCTGCTTCTGGGACTGCCTCTTTGCCTCAGCCTGCTGGACAAGGATCTCTTCAAATTGGGAGAGGCCATGAGCCTGCCTCCAGGCTGAACGCTCAGTGATCAAGGTTTCCCATCTGCTGAGGACCATTCCTAAGGCCTTCAGATCCCGCTTGCAGATCTCCTTGTATTGCAGCTGTGGTTTCCCTCTGGGGCGATTTCCCTGCACTAATTCTCCATACAGGAGATCTTTTGGAATCCAATGATGAAAGAATAAAAGATTTACAACTGAACAGATCAAGCAGCAAATTGACAAACACAGCTATTTCAGCAAACCAACTTCAACAAACTCTAGAGACGAGGAGAGCATAGATCAGAGGGGCATGGCTCTCTTGAATTCAGAGGCAGGAGGGGAAAAACTGTGTAGTGCCGGATAAATTAACCGTCATCCCAGCCCAGGGATATCCCAGGCTCAAACCCTGGCATCTACATTTAGAAGGGTCATGAAGCAGGTGATGAAAAATACTTCTCCTTCAGACCCTGGGAAGATGCTGCCAGTCAGAGTACACTATACTGGGCTAAATGAACAGTCCAACCTCTTGCTGGCAGGAGAGTACGTATGTCTGCAGTATGTCCAGGTACAACTAAAATGTGGACACTAAATTGAAAATCTTCTCCTCTCCTGCTTTGTTTTCTTCCCACGCAGTACAAGCAAGTGGAACAGTATATGTCCTTCCATAAACTCCCAGCAGAGATGCGCCAGAGAATCCATGACTACTATGAACATCGCTATCAGGGCAAGATGTTTGATGAGGAAAGCATCCTGGGAGAACTGAGTGAACCCCTGAGGGAGGTGAGTAGTGCAAAAACGGGGCACTAGGGATTGGAAGTGTCTTAGAACTCTAAGGAGTGGGAGGATGAGTAATTTGATTAAAAGAATCTTAGAGAGAGGCATAATAAATCAAGCCAATCAAAAGGAATGTTTCTTGATTCATTTATTGGTTTGATTCAATACACATAGAGTGGTGCCTCGCTTAACGATTGCTTTGTTAAATGATGAAACCGCTATACGATGACTGTTTTAACAGACAAAATCCGCTTTGCGACAGTCGGTTCCCTGCTTTGGGAACCGATTCTTCACATTACGATGATTTTAAAACAGCTGATCGGCGGCATCAAAATGGCCGCCCGCTGTGTAAAATGGCTCCCCACTGTGTTTTTGGACGGATTCCTTGCTATACAGGCACCGAAAATGGCCGCCCCATGGAGGATCTTCGCTGGACGGTGAGTTTTCAGCCCATTGGAACGCATTGAACAGGTTTTCAATCCGTTTCAATGGGATATTTTATTTCGCTTAACGAGAATTTCACTCTACAGCAATTTCGCTGGAACAGATTATCCTCGTTAAGCGAGGCACCACTGTACACTTTTACATGGGGGCAGTAGTTATACACTAACAGCCAGCCCTGCCGTTAGGCAGAGTGTGCCAAAGACTCCGGGCAACGGATGGTGGGGAAACTTGTTGACTAACTGTCCCACTTCAGCCGAGAAGGTGCACCTTTTAGAGGGCCAAAATACTCATCTGAACACTTCCAGTTTTGGAAAAAAGAAGAAGAAACAGGGGCAATCTACCGTGGTCTTGGGGGGTGGTGCAAAATAGTATGCATGCAGCCCCCAGACCCCCTGCAGCTCCTGGCCCCTGTTCTAGAGACAGAGAACAAAAACTAAACTAGGCAGGGCACTAGATTTGCCACAGTACATCTTTATTTGTTGGAACGTCATCAAACATTCTGCTTCCGAAGCTGCAGCCTTTTAAAAACACCGAGTCTGCTCAGCCAGCTTTGCAAAGGAAGCTTGTGTTTATCTTCCAGTGACCAATCGCCAGACAAAATAAGTTGATTTACAACTAGCAGGGTGGTGGAACCTTGTGTTGGGATATACAAAGAAGTAGAAAAGTTCTGGAAAGAACTGTATAGCCTCCATTGTGATCTGAAACTGTCTACAAGCTAAGGCTGGTTCCGACTGATCATTTAGGGCTTTTGTTGATTTTCTTTATTCGCCTCTCTGTTGGATGTAGATGTGATTTCTTTTCAGTGGCATTTATTTTTGGTACCCGTGATATTTGTTACATGCCCTTTCGAGACCCAGCGGGCTGCCTTTGAGTGGAAGTTAAATACTTCAGTGCACAAACGGAAGCTTCACATCTTCACTGAACTCTTTCTCACGACCAGGAGATCATCAACTTCAACTGTCGGAAGCTGGTTGCCTCCATGCCGCTATTTGCCAACGCAGACCCCAATTTCGTCACTTCCATGCTGACGAAGCTGCGTTTCGAGGTGTTCCAGCCTGGGGACTACATCATCCGGGAAGGGACCATCGGGAAGAAGATGTACTTCATCCAGCACGGGGTGGTCAGTGTGCTCACCAAGGGCAACAAGGAGACCAAACTGGCGGATGGTTCCTACTTTGGAGGTAAGGAAGCATTTCTGTGCAGCTGAAGTATCTCCTGTCCTAGGTTCACAGCAACCTCCAGGAGGAGGAGCACAGCAAAAGGAGGAAAGGTGGGTATCTGATGAGGTCCGGTGTCTGCTCTGTGACCTCTGCTCAGAACACAGCATCTCTGATGACTTTCAGGGATCCATCAAGAGACCAAAGTAGTTCATACAGACATTTCCCCCGTTGGGGTGCACAGGTGGAAAGCAAAGGGAGGCACCTCCAACATTTCACCAAAAGCCAAGATTTGGAAAAGTTATGGTTCTTGATTAGGCTTCCCAGAATCCCCTGGCTAGCCTGGCATATGGCGACATTGGTCTTGGTAGAGTGTGGATTTGTGTGTGTTGTGGGGCTTAAAAAAAAAAAACTCTAGCAACACAGCAGAAAAAGTTCAGAAGACCTACAGAGCAGAATGGGCTTCAAGTCTCCTCAGACCACCCCTTATTGCTTTGTCCTCCTCAGCTGGTACTTACAGTCTTGATAATTCACTCTCAGACACTAGTAAGATGAAGAACAGTTGGTAACTGCTGGATTGATTGGTTGGTTGGTTGGTTGGTTGGTTGGTTGGTTGGTTGGTTGGTTGGTTGGTTGGTTGGTTGGTTGGTTGGTTGGTTGGTTGGTTGGTAGGTAGGTAGGTAGGTAGGTAGGTAGGTAGGTAGGTAGGTAGGTAGGTAGGTAGGTAGGTAGGTAGGTAGGTAGGTAGGTAGGTAGGTAGGTAGGTAGGTAGGTAGGTAGGTAGGTAGGTAGCCACCCAAACCCAGAAAAGTCCCTCCTAGCCAAACCTTTTTAAAAGCATCATATGAAGGTTGCAATATTTCCAACAGTTGGTGTTGGATTCCGGCAGTCACAGTCTAAGAACCAAATTTTGCTCTGCTACAGAGCTTGTTTCTCCCATCATCAGCACTGGGAAAGGTAAGTCTCCCTTCCCTTACCCTGTGGTTGCCATGCTGGACATCCAGCTGAGTTAGACTACAAAGGCATGGATGATGATGCTTTCTAGCTAGGCAGGTGGAAGAAGAGATAAACGAGGATCCCACACCCTGCAAATGAAGGCAAATACAGTGGTGCCCTACATAGCGACGATAATCCATGCAGCAAAAATTTTCGCTATGCGGATTCGTCGCTATGCGGGGGGAAAAGTCCATAGGAATGCATTAAAACCAGTTTAATGTGTTCCTATGGGAAAAACTCACCTTTAAGTGAAAATCCTCCATATGGCTGCCATTTTTGCTGCCCGGTAAGCAAGGAATCCGGGTGAAAACACAGCGGGTGGCCTTTTTTTTTTTAACCCGGCGGCCATTTTGGAACCGCCGATCAGCTGTTGGAAAATCATCGCTATGCGAAAATCGCTTACTGATCATCGCAAAGTGATATTTTCCCATTAAAAACATTGCAATGCAGTCACAAAAACGATAGCAAAAACTTAATCGCTATGTGGATTGGTCATTAAACGGGGCGCCCGTTCAGCAAGCCACCACTGTAACATCATAATGCAACTAGTAATATTAGTGGAGGTCCCTCTAACCTTAAAACCCATTCTACTGTTAATGTTAGAGAAATCCAGAACTTGGGACTCACACTGCCCCCTACTGGCAAATTGCAAACTTTCAAGACTCCGCATATTTACAATTCAACCCACACATATTTACTTCATTAATTTACCCGCAGTGGCTGCTTCGAAAGGAATTCTGGCAGTTGTTCTATACCATTGTCTGCTCTGTCCGAAGAGTGCAACCTTTATTGACCTTTGAGAGAACATAGCAGCTACAACTACAGCAAGACCCATTTAAAGATTAACATGAAATGCTCCTCACGTTGTTAAACTGAAACTGGACCTGCTGCTGTCAAATACATTTGCCGAACCCTTGTGAAACGAGGCCCTAAAGAGTTAACACACCATTTTACAGCAGTTTGCTGTTTGAAATCTTCTAGATCTAAGCTAGGGCATGGCAGGTGAAGGTGACTAGACCCTTAATAGCTACCCTTCTCTCTAAATTGCAAAATTCGTCAAATATCATTAATTTGTCAATTCATGTTTGGCTGAATCAATGGCACCGATGAATGCGAATCAATGAATTTTTAGTGATTTTTGATGTATTGATTCATTGGGCTATAAAACAGGCCCCAGGCACCTAGAGACACCGAAATCACAGAGAAGCTTCCCCTGACTGTCCTCTACAATCCCTGCAAGTTTGGCAAAGATTGGGTTTCTCTCAGGCCAGCTGCTAAAGTGGGGGACCCACTTTATGAGTCTATAACTTGGATGTCCAAAACCGAATAATCGCCAATCTTGGGCGAATTGTAGGGGAGAGTCAGGGGAAGTTTCTCTGTGATTTTGGTGTCTCTAGGTGCCTTGGGGGCTCTTTGCGGGTGTATAACTTGGGCATCCAGAACCCAGTCTTCAACAAACTTGGAGGGATTTTTTTTTCGGCAGAAGAAAATTGAAAATTCTTTATTCGTGATTCATTGACCTTGATGCATCATGAATCAAAACAAATTGCCATGTTTCTGATTCATGTCCATCTCTAATTAGGATCCAACCTCTTGCAACTAAAGGCAAACAGCATGATAATGCAAAGAGCAATGTCAATGCAGGAGCCCCTATCTTTTTGCTGTTATTAAAGAAAGAAAGCAGTTGGGACCCATACTGCCCCCCCTACTGGCAGGAAACAGAATTGCTCAGTAAGCCTGGACTCGGGAAATCTTTCCAGGTATATGTATATACTGGTGCCTTGCTAGATGATGATAATCCGTTCCACTGAAATCGTTGTTTAGTGAAGTCATTGTCTAGCGAAAAGCATTTCCCCATTGGAATGCACTGAAACCTGTTTAATGCGTTCCAATGGGGAAGAATCGTCATTGTCTGGCAAAGATCGGCCATAGGAAAGCCGCTTTGCGAACCACCGATCAGCTGTTTAATCGCTGTCTTGCGAAGCTTAGGTCCCGAAAACACCTGTTTTGTGAGCGTGGAGGGAGCTGTCAAAATCGTCGTCTAGCAAAAATCGTTTTGTGAAGAAGGGACCAAACATTGTCCAGCGAAATTCCCCCATAGGGATCACTGTTTTGCGAATCGCTATAGCGATAGCAAAAAGTCAATGTCTAGCAAAAAAGCTGTCAAGCGGGGTAACTGTCTAGCGAGGCACCACTGTATATACAATTCATTGTATCTGACAAATCAGAGATAATGGAGAGGCAGTTTTAGAAACAATCCTTCAGCGTCTTTTGCTCACATCGTTCCACCCTGGGCAATCCTGACCAGCCCTGGCCCAGAGGTGGTTATGTCAGGCCAAACAGTGTCACTGGTAGCCCAGGGGGACGTGGCTTCTGCAAGGTATAGCGTGACCTTCACCTCCCACTAGCTTGAGCAGAGGTGATTAGCATGCGGCCAACGCTTCAGGCAGGCCTCGGATGATTCTGGATAACAGAACCCAAGTGGCTTATTAAATGAATGAATGACTGAGTGGGAGCGAGGAAGAAGCAGAGCTGAAATTAGCAAGATAACATTTCACCCAATAAGCAAGAGAAGAAGTGCAGTTACATAATTCTTTGGACAGAAGGCGGGGGGGATGTATCCCGGGGGGGGATGTGACGAGGAAAATACAAACAAGGCAGCACCAAATACATTTAAGAGTGCTGTACTACCAGCAAGATTGAGCAGATCCAAAGGAAGGGAACCACTTCTCCAAAGCCCGGCTAGGTTTACATTGGCAAGACAGAAAGAATAGTGTAATTTTTTGTCCCATCGTTGTTTTTTTTTCCCTTCTTGTTGAAACAAGTTAGGAGGAAATGATACACATACCAGTTCTGTGATCATGGGGGTATTAAAATATCAATGTACCGATTGCTTCAATTACATTTTTATCCAAGGGCTAGAGATAAATAGTTTAACACAATTCTGGCCGCCCTTTTACACTGATTAGTTGTTGTTGTCGACACGGGTGGAAGGATGTAGTATCTGAAGCCTCCGGAAGGCTGCAATGTTTTTAAAAACGTAGTCATGAAAAGCAGGCCAAAGATCTTAGTGAACAGGTCGCGATCTAAATTTGTTTCTGATTCACGACCTGACTCGATGATTAAAAAAAATATACCAGGTTTAAATGTTAATAAACTTAACTGTGCCAGTTGATTTTTATTACCGTTATAACTTGGTAGTATCACGTGCAATTTGGGTGCAGTTTCTTTGGTTTCCCTTGCAAATGACAAACTGTCTGCGGACTAAATAAATTCAGTATAGTATCAGACATCATCAGAATGCAAGTGTGCATTCTGCCTGCTCCTGGCGTGCCTTTTTTTGCCTTTTTTACTGGCATTTCAGAGTTCTGCATAGGCCATGCTGGAAATATTTTAATAAATCCTAATTGGAGAAACAAGGATCTCAAGGCCAGCCTTGCTGGAGTGGTCGGCTGCCCGGGGGGGGGGGGGCAGAGCGGGGCCGGCCAGGCTCCCACCCGGATTGGTGCATCACTGCCAAAGAAGGACCCCAGCGACATGTGGAGCCCAGTTAGCGGGCTGGACGGCCCAGGGGGTGGGGGAAAGGGAATCCACACTACCTGTGCTTCTGTGCTTCATCTGGGAAACGAATAACGAGGCTCCCATGTCTAAATATCGTACAGGCTGGCATGTGGGCTCAGATCCGCCCACCCAAAGGCTGATCTTCATCTCAGTCCTTAGAGGTGGAAATCTGATCTTCTCTGCGATCCTTTTTCCTGCAACCAATTTGATATAATTGCAACAATGACCACAAAATACACTTTGATAGATATATAAAAATCAGCCTGCTGTCTGTGTTTGTGGATATACAGCTCAAAAGAGTTGAGAGAAATTCAGGATCCAACTGTTCCGTTTCAATCAGTGGTTCGCAACCATGGGTCCCCAGATGTTCTTGGACTTCAGTTCCCAGAAATCCTGGCCAGCCCAGCTAGTGGTGAAAAGGCTTCTGGGAGTTTTAATCCAAGAACTTTTGGGGACCCCAGGTTGGGAATCCCTGCTCTAGATCCCCAGGCTATGATCCTAAAAATGTTTATTATAGAAAAGTTCCACTGGATATGTTGGTTGACATGTTTCAGAATACCCTGCCAAACAAGTGTGATAAATTATTTTGATTCCACGTATCACTGGGGTCCTTCTTTGGCAGCGACGCACCAATCTTGAGTCATGAGATTGCTTGCTTTACCTTGAACATTTAGGATGATAGCTTTTCCCACATCACACACCAAGAGTGAGAAGGGATTGCAGGATCAAACCTGCAAGTAGAATACCCTGCCTTACTCTGTGTATGGATCGAGCATCGGTGGTGACGTTATTTGCCAGGTCCCGCTATGAACACTGGAAAAAGAAAATGAGTAGGTGAGCCGTCTATGTGCAAATAGGTTTCAAGATGTTGTCTCCTTCTAGAAATTTGCCTGCTGACCCGTGGCCGGCGCACAGCAAGTGTGAGAGCGGACACTTACTGCCGTCTTTACTCTCTCTCGGTGGACAACTTTAATGAAGTGCTGGAGGAGTACCCCATGATGAGGAGGGCTTTTGAAACTGTTGCGTTGGACCGGCTGGACAGAATTGGTAAATAGAGTGTTCGGTAGACCTGCTTTTCATTTTCCAAGTGTCAGTTGGGAGGGGGATTGAAAACGGGATGCCCAAATCAACCTCTGAAGACTCTCAGATCTTGCTTTTAAAAAAAAGCAAGTTTCCTCTGTGTGAAGCGCATACAAGCACATGAAAATATACATATTTAATTTTTCAAAAAGTTTTCCGAACAAGTCAGACAAGCAAGAAATAATTTTAACATGTAAAAACAAGTTGATGGTACACGTAGTCAGACATCACCCACTGGAGGGAGATGCGGTCCCTGGTTCTGATCTAGCCGGAGGTTATTATGTTTGGATCTTGATGGATAAAGCTGCCATTTTTAATTTCTCTCTGCCCCTCATTTTCCCCCTCATTCTTACATAGAGGTTGTTCCAGTTCTGCATAAGCTTGTGAACTTAAACAGTTGCATGAGCATCTGCGCACAATGCTTCTAATTTACACATTTTGGCAAGCAGTGTTCCCTAATATCATGCATTTTTGTACATTATTTTTAGGAACACATAACAGTAGGACCCCCCATATCCACAGGGGATAGTTTCCAAGCCCCCTCCCCCATGGATTCTGAAAAACAAGGATTATAACAAATGCTATTTTAATAGCAAATGCTGTACATAACATGGTTTCTGACTTCCTCTAGTGGCCAGTTGTGGTAACTTCATCTTCAGAAATATATATTTCTAGGATTTTTCTTTTACTATTTTTAATACAGTGGTGCCTCGCATAGCGAGGTTAATCCGTTCCGGATTAACCTTCGCTATGCGAAAACATCGCTAAACGGGAATAAAAAAGCCATAGAAACGCGTTCCTATGGCTTTAAAACTCACCGATAAGCGATGTTTTTCCATAGCGCCGCCATTTTCGCGCCCTCGGTAAGCGAGGGCAGGGCGCGAAAATGTGGCGCGGACCTTCCGGCGGCCATTTTGGAACCGCCGATCAGCTGTTCTCCCCGCTTCGTTCTGCGAAAATCGCTAAGCGAATTGCTTAGCGATCATCGCAAAGCGAAAAAACGCCATGGGGCCATCGCTGAGCTAACGCTCCAGCGATGGCCCGGACCCCCTCGCTATGCGAATTCATCGCATAGTGAAGCACTCGCTAAGCGAGGCATCACTGTATTTTCAAACTGTGGATAAGTGAATCAGTGAATCCTGATCCCACGAATATGGGGGGGGGGGGTTCCTACTGTACTTTCTGAGCAGACTAATACATACTTCTAAGCTGAGATCGGACTTCAACAAACAAATAGAAATGTCAGGAACACTGACTGTTTTCCTTTTGATTAACCATTTCATTCTCCCCTTTAGGTAAAGGTAAAGGTTCCCCTTGACAATTTTTGTCCAGTCGTGTTCGACTCTAGGGGGCGGTGCTCATCCCCGTTTCCAAGCCGTAGAGCCAGCGTTTTTGTCCGAAGACAATCTTCCGTGCTCACATGGCCAGTGCTACTTAGACACGGAACACTGAATTCTCCCCTTTATATATCACCTTTATACATCTGTACAGAATCATAGACTATAGCTGGAAGGGGGCCTCAGGGGTCTTCCTCCTTGCCAAAGCAGAGCTCCCTTGAGAAATATGCCTGATCATTGGAAGAAATGGGATGCTATAAACAGGATGGGCCACTGGACTGAGTGAGCAGGATCTTTCTGTTCTTCTTAAGTGGCGGGACGACAGACATTTCTTCAGGGAGAGAACCATGGGGTCAAACTAGACATTACATGTAACCTGTCCTTAGTAGCACCCTCTGAAGTGCTTGAAGGATGTAGGAATGCACACTGGCTTTCTTTGCAAGTAGGATTGCTCAGGCATGAAGCTCAAAAGAATTGCTTTGATTCTGAGTAAGTGTGGACTTTATGTTTTCAGAACTGGGGAATTGAACTTCCCTCCTCCTCCATTTCCTCTCAAGGATGTGATCACGCAAACGCCATGATTTCGGTCAAACTTTCCTTTCCTTCGCATTCATTTCACTCTCTTCATGAGCAAGAGTCCTAGAAAGCTATGATCTTTTGACTGGTTTTTAAAAAAACTATTATACTATATAACAGCTTTATAGGAAACCCAGTTATTCTGATCAGGGTTGCGATATATTTAAATTATAATAATTTGCTCCTTCTATAAATAGGAAGGAATGTATATAGATTTTTGTACAACTCAACATACAAATACATTCTTTCATACCCCTAAATGAACATGTGCTAATTGTATGCAAACCAATATTCTTCCTTTGGTGATTTGCATCCTTTTTAGGCAGCTTATAAGCAGCCAAACTGTACAGTATATTTGCCACAGAAACTGAGCAGCAAACGCTGCTCCTGCCAACACTGTGCCTAAAGAAGCTGGATGTTTTTGAATTCAGCTTCTACCAAGCTTAACCGCAGAGCGGGCTGTTCCGAGGTGCGAGTGCAGGAGAACAGTGCATGAATACAAAAGGTCTCGGGGAGAAGGAAAGACCATCGCTGTCTGAATGTTTAAAGCACCGCTAAAGCACGAGGCCAAAGGAAGAGAGAGGTGATCGGAGGAGAAGAATACCGCGCTGTCCTTAATGACTGCCATGGGGCCTTTGCAGAATGATAACAGCCAAAAGCGGAAGGGGGGGAAATAATCATCACATTGCTTTTATGCCTCAGATCCCCCTGTGTCTTATCTCCAAGCGATAGCTGACTTTGCGCTTCTTTTCCAAATTGCTTCCATTCTCTTTTCTTTCCCACGCGCCCGAATTCTATGCGAACAATCCAGGGCTGTTACATAAAAGGAGCATTGGTGGGGGGAACAAAATGTTAAGGAGCCAAAATTTCAGGGCCCCCCCCCAACCTTTTCTTTGTTTCAGGTAAGTATGAGGAAAGGCCTTCTGCCGTCATGTAATGATAAGCAGACGGTGAAAGGATTTATCTGTCTCTCCGGTGAACTGTTCTAGCCCATCGTCCTTCTTCCTGCAACCGTTCAGGAGATGCTTCCATTAAACCCACAAGAGGAAGTGGTTGCCACCTGCACCAGCCTGATATTCAGATTCAGAAGCAACACCATATCAGGCCAAAACCAAAAGAATTTTTTTAAAAAAAATATAGACAATAACATTATGGCACCTTAAAGACTAAAATGGCTATACAGTGGTGCCTCGCATTACGATGTTAATTCGTTTCAGCGAAATTGCTGTAGAATGAAAACATTGTAAAGCGAAATTTAAAAGCCCGTAGAAACGCATTAAAACCCGATTAATGCATTCCTCTGGGCTTGAAACTCACCGTCCAGCGAAGATCCTCATTAGGGCGGCCATTTTCGCTGCCTGTTTTGCGAGGAATCCATCCCTAAATACAGCGGGGAGCCATTTTATTTACCCAGTGGCCATTTTGAAACCGCTGATCAGCTGTTGGAAAATCGTTGTTTTGCGAGAATCGGTTCCCGAAGCAGGGAACCGATCATCGCAAAGTGAAATTCCCCCATAGGAAACATCGTTTTGCGATCGCAAAACTTCATCATAATGCGATTTCATCGTCAAACCGGGTGCTCGTCTTGCGTGGCACTACTGTATTTTAATGTGAGCTTTAATGGACAAGGCCTCTCCCCCAGAAGCCATATTGTGTCTCAGTAAAATGCAGATGCAAGAATAGGTGATAGCTTTATAGACCACTAAAAAAATCACCATACAATACGCGAGCTTCATCTTCAGAAAGTGAAATCTATGGTTTAATTATGCACTCTGTGAAGAATACTTCCATGGCTCTGCCATGGATCCTCCATAGTTCAGCTTCAGTAGCGACTTTCAGAGGAAAGGAGAAGAATTAATTCCTTTTTCCACATCATGCATCATGTTATGCACTTGCCTGTCTCCCTCAATTCACCTTTTTAAAAAAAAAAAATCAAGTATTATTTCGTATTTTTTAATTTATTTATGTATTAAAAATATTTTCGCTCTGCTTTTCTCCTTTGAAAGGACCCAAAGCAGCTTACACTGTGGAAATAAACAATGTTTTAAAGCTAAAAACAGGAAGTATACAAATATTTAAAAGAATCAAACAAATGCCACACTAAAAATGGTAAATAGAATCAACATGAAAAAACGATTCAAAGCAATAAGGCGCCATACTCCACTTTAAAAAAAAACCCTCCCAGACATCCCATCACTAAAGGGAAAGCCTCCCTGAAGTGAAGAGTCTTCGTCCACTTGCAAAGAACAGCAAAGATGGGGCCAGCCGGGCGTCCTGTGGGAGGGAGTTCCAGAGGTGTGGTTAATCATTGCTGATAGACCGATCCTCCATGAAGATTCTTTATTGCCTTTGAGAGCCATTTTGGCTGGCAGCCATCACCATTCCTCTGCCCTTCACTGGCGCAGTAGCAGATGCTGTAGCAACCTTCCATGAATCTGATCTTTGGGACACCAGCTTCCATAATCCCACGTCAACATGGCGAAAAGGGTCAAGGATGATGGATGCTGTTGTTCAGAACATCTGGAGAATACCAATTTGAAGAAGGCCCATGTATGATTCATATTTTTAAAGTGGTCTTGTTGAGTCCTGGGGTACCAGAGTCATAGATGGCATTGCAGGTGGTGGCCTTCTGATGTCATAAGAACAAAGCTGGATCGTACCCAATCTTGAATATGCATTCCATATGAGCCACCAGATGTCTCCAGAAAGACCCCGTCTGTGACTTGGAGGCTGTAACCCTCTTCTGTAGTTGCCTCAAAAGCATACAGCAGATTTCCGCGCCATGGTGTGAGTCTGTTGTGTCAGACTACAATGCTTGTCATCCCGAGCCACAGAAATGCCACTTTTGACCCTTGTGATCCACTTGTGGTGTTATTGAGTCCCTCGCCATTCGCCTCAACAGTTTCACACAAAAATCTTTTTCTGTTACCCTGCTCAGAAAGACAAAGGCTCAAGTTAGGAATCTCTAGGTGTGTTGACCATAATTTCCTAGCAAGCACGTGTATTCCAAATTAGGATGATGAGTTTTAAGATCACAATGACTTTTCCTGCAGTAATTTTCTTCCTTATCCGATTAATTAAAAAAAATCGGATAAGGAAGAAAATTACTGCAGGAAAAGTCATTGTGATCTTAAAACTCACCATCCTAATTCATTGTCCTAAATCTCATTGATCGTCCCAATTAGAGTAGATCAACTGAATCCGTTACTAAGTGGTAAGTCAACCCTTGTCTAAGACCCATTGACTCAGTGGGTCTAACTCTTGATGGTTTTGCCAGCTGAATTGATGCCATGGTATTGTGGTTCTCCCCTTGAGTTGGCTCTCAAGACAACTCTTAACTTTCCTTTCGCAGGCAAGAAGAACTCCATCCTTCTCCACAAGGTCCAGCACGATCTCAACTCGGGGGTCTTCAATTACCAGGAGAACGAGATCATCCAACAAATTGTGCAGCACGACCGAGAGATGGCCCACTGCGCTCACAATGTCCAAGCCGCTGCTGCAGCAGCCGCCGCCGCGTCCACCCCAACACCAGTTATCTGGACACCACTTATCCAGGCCCCGTTGCAAGCTGCTGCAGCCACTACATCGGTAGCAATAGCGCTGACCCATCATCCTCGCCTTCCAACCGCCATTTTCCGCCCGCCCGTCTCCGTTTTGGGTTCCCTGGGGCAGCCGCCCAACCAAACGCCGAGGCACTTGAGAAGGTTTCATTCCTTGGTGTCATCGGCTGGGCCTTCTGTCATGGGCTCCCCTTCGAGCACGCCGTCTCAACAGCATACCCCGGGAGCTGAAACCCTGTCATCCTCCTCCTTCCAGATCCAGCAGCTGGCAGGGTTTACAGCCGCCGCGGGCTTAGGCCAGTTCCACCGGGCCTCGGCTGGTTCTCCTCCCACTGGCTCGGTTCAGCAAGCCTTTGGCAGCCCGTCCTCTACAGGGTTAAGCCAACCGCAGCTGGGACCTTCAGATCCGCCTGAAGGGACGGCGTTGGACAGCAACCTGTCCGGCGGCTTTGGCCCCTTCCAGAAGGCTCCCGCTGCTCGGGCGCCGTCTACTACCCCTGCCGCCGCTGCCTTCACTCAACAATCTTCGAATTCACCCAGTAGCCCCCTTGGCCACTTGCCACCCGCCTGCAGCCCCCTTCAAGGGGAACAGCTGCAACCGCTCTCAGGACCTGGAGCGCTAGGAGGGACGAACCACCTCCCGTTGACCCCCTCGTCCAGTCCTCCACCTTCTAGCTTAAGCCAGGTGACACAGGACTCCGGAGGCTCCCCTCCGACCTCGTGTCAAAGCCAGTCAAGTGCATTAGAACCTTCCGCCGCGCCCGCAACAGTCACTCAGTTGCACCCCGAAAGATCACCCTTTGCCTCTACGTCTCCATTGAAACAGCCGGCCATCCCTCCTCCTTGGTACCAGCTCCTTCCAGGCCTTAGCCCTCCTAGTCAAAGCCCCACACCCAGGACTTTGCAGGGCGGTCCTCCGGGGCCTCTGGGCTCCCACGGATCGCTGCTGACGCCTCAGACTTCCAGCCCACCTCCACAGATCCTCCAGCCCAGGAGCACGCCCTCGCTTCCACCAGGACGATTGACCCAAGACCTCAAGCCGATTTCTGCTTCCCAACCATCTCTACCCCACGAAGTGGCTCAGACTTTCAGCCAAGGCTCTTCGCACTCCTCTAGAGAGTCTGTTTCTAGCTTCTCGTCTTTCTCTGGAGGAGGAGGAGGGGGAGGTGGGAGCAAAGCTCTTGGGAAGCCATATAGCTCTGTGCCGGGGAGAGTGACTCTACCACGCCAGATGTCCTCAGGTTCGCTGCCTCGGCCCCTTGCATTCGAGGCCAGTTGCGCCGTTTCGCCATCTCTGACTGCTGCAGAAGGGAGGAAAGGATCCATAGGGCTCACTGGGGATCGAGAACCCACCCGATCTAAACTGCCCTCCAATTTGTGACATTCCCCATCCCACCCCCTTCCTCCTTCTCATCCTCCAGAGGATCCGTTTTTTTGTTTTCTTTGTGCTTTCTGGATCCCTTCTCCCCACCCGAAAACGTTTACGCAACTTTGTGGGTTTTTTTTTTCTCCCCCTTTTGTTTTGAGTTTAACTATGATTAGCGATTTGGATTTAAAAAAAAAAAAGATAAGAACAATTGCAAAAAAAAAAAAAAACAGAGAAAGAAATGGAAAAAAAAAAGATTACCAGGTACTCTTAGAGCTATAGATTTTCAGTCACTTTCTTTTATAGAGTATTTTACTACATGGAGCAAAGGATCAGAAAGGGGAATGTAATCAATGTGCAGTAGTAACCCAGAGATGAGATGCAGAGCTGACACAAATGATCAGCCAATGAACTAGCAAAATTGGCTTCCCATGGAGAGTCAGACCGCAAATCGGTGTCAAGGGCCTGCGCGCGCATGTGTTGGTTATGTGCAGTCACTTTTAGTTGATGTCACCTGGAAAGTTTCACCATTCAATGCTAACATCTTCAACTTCTGATTAGACTTGAATAGGCTTAGAAAGGGTGGGGGGATGTCTTAGAGAACTATGCATGCAAAACGAAAGGACATTTGTTCCCTGGAGGGATTGAAGATCATTTCACCAACCATTTTATAAACTTTGAAATTCTTAATTTGTCAAATTCAAAACAAACCGAGATCCAGATCCTGTTGTCCAGTGAAATTTGAAAGCTTCTGGGGCAAATCACGAATTCCAGAGTGAAAATTCAGATGATCCCACACGTGTCCCAACCATGAAGGTGGAATTATACATCACTTGGAAGTGTAGGATCCATTGAGGAAAACTTTATTTTAGCATGCCAGGTGCCCAAACCCCCATGTGAATTAAGTGCAGAAAGGTGCCTGTCTCTTGTGTTCTTTTTCTGCTGAAAATTGCTTAAAACCCCCTCAAAAAAAAAAAAACACCTGTATTTAACAAAGGGCTCTCCTGAATAAATATTTGGCAATTTCATTGGGTGAATAGTAGCGAACATTCTCCCGAAAGTCAAAAGGGGATGGACCTTGGGAGGCACTGCAAGAACATCTAGTGTGTGTAGGATGGGGGTGGGTGGGTCGGTGCTTCCTATTTTAGAGGGTGCCCTGCTATCCTTTCTCTCCTTGACCCTTAAAAAAAAAAAGAATAAAGGCAAGACACTGTACATGGCCATCGGTTTCTTTAAACCTCAAGCGACCTTGGAAAAATGTTTACATAATGACACTGCATAGTTTTCAGGGGGTTGCATGAGGAGGAAAATGGCCACACTCGTGTGCTGGAGGGGAAGGTCGTTGTCTTCCTCCAGCGTGGTGTCCCTCAGAAAAATGCAGCCTCATTATGCGGCATCTTTTGAGCACTACCTTGAACAGATATTTAAAGCAACCCGCTGCTGCGCATCAGCACCCTAATCAGCAAAGAAATCAAGGCTTTGTCCAGGATGTTAAAGTATAGAAGGCATGGAAATCAAAAGGTAAATCTACTAATATTTGTTCGGAAAAATAAATGGCAACACCTCCCAGTATTCTAGAAATGGGCATGAACCGGCACAACGGTGGTTTGTGATGGTTCGTGGTCTGTCAGTGTCCACAAACCACGAATCGTGCCTGTTTTTTGAAAATAAATGAACCAATGTGTGGTTTGTTCAGTTCAGGCCTATCTCTAAAGGAAGGGGGGGCTTTCTGTGTAGCTTGTCTCCCATCCCATGCCCCCCTTCATGGCCACCAGCACCTACCTGGCTTGCTCCAGGCCTCCTCCTCCTCCCTTCTGCCATGGCCACGCTGCCCACCTCAGCTGGAGACTAGGCTGTCTTGTCTAGTTTTTTTTAGCCTCATTTTTAATTCTCAATATTTTGTTTCCCAAAGTCGCCAAATGATATCAGAAATGCGTATTGTTCCACTCATTGGCCAATTCACCACCAGGAATTTGGGTTATTATCATCGACATCTGTAATTTGACTTTCAGTAGTCAAGAATTAATCAGGAAGCCAATGTTTGAACATGCTGAAATCTGGATGTTTGCAAAATGGATTGTCTTGCTTTCACTTGTAATGTCAAAATAATTCGGGTATTTTTTTTTGTTAAAGGGTGAGGGGTTCAATGTTACTCTTGTAGCTGCTGGTTTCTGAAGCTTTGAGTTCCTCTGGGCTCCTTCTGGAGAAAACGAAATCATTATGCATTCAGCCCTCATGTCTAATATTACATGCGTGGGTCTGGCTGTCTGGCTCCGTTACGCCCTCTTGATGTTTTGGGAAACCTCCGAAAAACGGCAAAAAAGTTTACTGGTCAATGAGTGAAGTTGGCAGAGGCCTCCCATCTTATGTTAGAATATCCACGAGAAGTGCCATGCGCTCTACCACAGGATCCTGTTCGCTGTGTAGCAACACCCCAGTTGTGGGGAAGTCTCTCCCCTGGCATGGAAGAAAAATCAGGAAGGGTGAGAAACATATCTAATAGATTTGACCTCCCTTCCATTGGGCAGGTGTGTTTGTTACATGATCAAGGAATCCCAACTGGCATTCGAATAAGCCCCCTTCTTCCCCCAAGCCGTCTCTGTTATCTTCCCTCACCAGTAACTAATTTTTACACACTTAGCAACTGCACCTGTCTGGAAACGGAAGGAGACATCAGACATTACTGTGTTTGGTTATACGAGCAATAATATTTCCTGGCTTCCCCAGTGAGGCGAGGAGAGTCCTGGCATGTTTGGTTAGCAGGATTTTGATCCTGCAGTAGAGTGGCTGATAAGCCAGGGGGAAAGCAGCTAATCAATGTTCCTCTGTCTTACAGTTCTGCATTGTTCTCTTTCCATCCTTTCCCTTGCCGCTCTTTCGACTTTCTCCCTTCCTTCCGTCTGCCTCCGTGACTTGTCAACGCCTCCCTCTCTTGAGCCCTTTCCATCAAGTGGTTCCAACCACCTTTCTGACCCAGTCGTTCCTAGATTGTTTCTGCGCCTTCATTGACCCCGAGCAAGGGATCAGAAAAGACAAGGTCATTCCCAGATCCATAGGAACAACAAAACTGGGGTTTCCTCTCTTATTATCAGTTGCTTCATTTTATACCACCCCCTTTTTTTAAAATCCTGTCTCAGAAAAAAGCAAAATTTCAAACCTTTGCAATGTGCCTGTTCTCTCCGAATGTTTGCCCCCCCAAAAAAAAAATATTACAAAGCTGCTCCGGCTTCAAGTGCTTTGCTGGTTGGAACTAAGCTGTAATTCAAAAGCTTCAGTCTTCCTTAAAGGTTCAAGGGTACTCTAGGGAAAAAAAACACACACATTCTTTTCTACTGAAAATACGACGACTACTAATAGTAATAATAATAATACTGCTATATAGATGTGTGTGTACAGGTGTGCATATGCATCTGCTGTAAGCATATACACATCCCTAGACGCACAACATGCACATACATATAGATATATATTCTAGTTTTAAAATAGATGCCAAGATTCATCTTCCTTGAAGGGGCCATAAGCAGCTAAGTAATATTAGTTCTTGTGGTTGAATCCAGGTCAAAAGCGACAAAGCAGCTTTAGCATTGAGTTGAAAGGAAACCGGGGTCCTCCAGAAGTTGGCAACCCACTCCTCCCATGACCTTTCACCCCTGGCCAGATTGGCTGGGGCTGATGGGAACCGGAGTTTAACATCTCCAGCAGGCCACAGATTCTGTCGCTGTGGGTTAGATCTGCAGAGATTTCAGTCCGAACTTTCACTTGGCCATGAAGCTTATTAGGTGCCCTGAGGCGGGGGTCGTCCTCTTTCTCAACTTAGCCCACCTCACAGGGTTCTGGTGAGGACAATTAGTAAAACTGGCGTTGCTACGGCAGCAGGCGTCTGACAGAAATGCTTTCAACGGCACACGGCCCCAATTCACCTTAGCTGGAGTCGCTGTGTGTGTACCTGTGTGTTACCCACATATATACATCCTGCTTTCCAAATTGTAGAGGACTGTCCCAAGCTAAAAAGACTGTTAATTGACCTCTCTCCCACCTCCTGTTTAGATACCCATAGATTGCCAAAGCACGTTCTCTTGAACCGGCTCGGACCTGGAATGGCCGCCCATGACTTTGGAAGTCAATGGGTGCTGAAATTCAGCTGTTCTTCCCACAGTCCTCCTTTCATCGGGGAAAGCTGACAAGTCTATGGGCCTGAGTTCCGATTCTGACTCTTTGGTCCCAAGCCCAAGTTCCTATTAAAAACAAGCTTTTTTTCCTCAGGAAAAAAAAAAGGGAGGGAATGGGCGGGTTCTGAGGCGTGACTCAAGTTCAAGTCATTGAGGGGGGCACTGAGTTGAGCCCAATTCCCTAATCGAATCATCGGTCCTAATCGAATCATCGGTGTGACTTAAGTCTGACTCGGGTCCCTATTCCTGCCTTTCTCCAGACACGTATATTTTCCCAGCTGCTGCTTTCGAAACTGAGAGGGATCTGGATTCTTTGCCTTGGTTCGACTTAGGGACGGTGTTTGGGGTTCTGCATTGTGCTGTAGTGAGTAAGTGAATCAACCACAACTAAATTCCCCCCCCCCAAAATAGTTAAAAGTATATGGGGCCTTTCTGGGGCAGGATGCAGGCGAACTACGTGGTTGGGATTTGAAACATTTGAAAACAGATGTAATAAAACAAAACTTAGTAAAATAAAGCCAGCTTCTGGTTTGTTTGTTTGTTTGTTTGTTTCTTGGTCTGTTATCTGCTTCCTTGGCAAAGGTCTTGTCAGTCTGCAGGGGAAAATATCATAAGTCGGAAAATCGTTGTGCCTTTTTGCCTTCCTTCACTTCTGAATTTTTGCTTGGTTATCATCCTGGAGGGATTTAAAGCTTTATTCCAAGCAGCAGGTGAGAAAAGCAACCCTATGACAGAAGAGCAGCTGGATTTTCATGCCCTGGAGTCTTGCAGGAAAAAAATTAAAGAAAGCTAGGAGTCCTTTTGCCAATGTGAAGAAATGGGTCATTTCACCAGACAATGCTACTGCTATTTAAGGCCTGGCTATACAATAATTTCAAGGCAGACTTCAAATTCTCCCCAACAGCCCTGGTTCTATGAGATTGCTAAGAAATGCTTAGAAGGCACGGCAAGGCCTCTAGCTTAGAAGACGAGACTGGCTCGTGAGGACTACATAAGGAGGTATGACTGCACATACCAGATTCAGAGACCAGGTGCAACTCAAGAGGCTGGCCCCAGTGTTTTGCTGCCTGAGGACAAGATGTTGCTGTCCTGTTCCAAGTACAGAACTCAACTGCACTGGCAGATAAACTACAGTAGACCCCTTATTCACAGGCTCATTATCCACTGATTTGCTTATCTACTGCCTGAAAATACTAAATGAAAAAACCCAGAAATATTTATATGTATTTCCAGAGTGTATTTACCAGAACTGGCCATTAGAGGGAGCCAGAGACCATGGAATGTATATTGTTCGCTATTTCTGCATTTTTTGGCATTTGTCGCCTTGAACTGATCTGCCTCAGGTACTGTGGTCCTACTGCACATCAGTGTTGGTGATGGAACAGCATCATCCCCTGTGCCTCGTGGCAGCAGCCTAGCCTAATAAGTAAAGGCAGGCCATATGATTATGCACCACTCTTTCCTCCGAATGGGGACCAGGCAGGTGGATCAGAAGGAACAACCAAGGATCTGCTACTGCCTCCCTCCCATGTTTATTGCCTGAGACAGTTGCCTTGCGCTGCCTAATAGTCGGGCCGGTTCAGGCTGCTGAATACCGATGCCCTCTGCGAAATTTCCATATTGTTGGCCGTTCTGGAGAATGGAATGGTGGGCTAGACGTTCTTACTTTGGCAAGGACAACATCATGTTCACGATGGTTATGGCTTAGAGATCGGGATATACATATTCGTAAACAAATACTAATATCTTGTATTCGCAAAGGCTTTCACGGCCGGGATCTAATGGTTGTTGTGGGTTTTTCGGGCTCTTTGGCCGTGTTCTGAAGGTTGTTCTTCCTAATATTTTGCCAGTCTCTGTGGCCGGCATCTTCAGAGGACAGGAGTAGCACTCTGTGCTCTGGTGCAGTTTTTTGGGGGAGTTGAGTATTTATGGCTGTGGGATCAGCTTTTGTCCTTTTCAGGACAAAGCACCCTTATCACAACAATACACCCATAACAAAAACAACCCGATCACCATAATCACCCCCTCTCCTGAAAAGAACAAAAGCTGATCCCACAGCCAAAAATACTCAACTCCCAAACAAACTCCACCAGAGCACAGACAGAATTCTGACTCCTGTCCTCTGAAGATGCCGGCCACGGAGACTGGCGAAACGTTAGGAAGAACAACCTTCAGAACACGGCCAAAGAGCCCGAAAAACCCACAACAACCAAATACTAATATCCCTTCTCCTAGTGAGGGCCCACCCCCCAGGACCGGACCATCCACTCACCTGTTCCGGTGTAGCGAAGGTCCTGCTCTTCCCACCAATAGTGCCAGAAGCTCTGCTGTCTGCCTGCTCAGATGTCGCCATGCAGGGAGACACGTCCTCCTGCCCGGAGCAGTCCAGTCCGGTCCTGGGGGGCTGAACCCTCATTAGGTCCAGCTGGAAAGAGGATATTCATATTCATTTACAAATACAAATATGCCCTACTATGGCTACTAATCGTGATGCCTATATATTACCTCCAGGATCAGAACAGCAAAGGACTTGGCAGTTGTTACTGGAGAAACGTGACTAGAAAAGTGCTATTGCACTCAGAGTCTGCTTCTTAGATTCCCCGTAGCTTCAGGTTAGCTAATGTGAGGAACAGAAGAGCAGGCTAGGTGAGGCTTTGGACTGATCCGGAAGGGCTCCCTTTCTTAATGTGGAGAGAAATGTAAACTACCGTGTGCTTGCCAGGGTATCATCTCTAATTCCTTTTGCCAACCCACACATTGTAACTAGAGGTGGACAGAACTTTGGCCTGCCGCCTGTAGAAGTATTCGTGTGTTGTGCTGCCTTGGAAACTGGGGTTGTAATCCGAAGAGGACCACAAAGCTTCTAGTTTTAACTATATAGTCAGCCGCCTCGAGCAGATTTGCCTGATTTTACTAGGCGGCTGTCTTTTGAGTTTGCACTGAGTTTTGCTCCACTTTTCATTCGGTTTGTTGGGAGAATTTCTGAAATCAATTCCAGAACAGACAGTTTGGTAAATCTTCCCTACTTTCCAGCAGTCCGGCAGAACTGGTTGAGGTCCCCGAGGTATGGGGATGATGATAAGGTGAACGCACCGAGGTGCCTTTTTTTTTGTTAGGGCTTGTCAATGTGCACAAACCGTCAGCACCACTATACTGATGGGGAGAGACAGGAATGAACAGGAGAGAAGGAAAAGCAGCATGGCTGCGCTTTGGCCTTTTTCTTTGCAAAACCTGAAAATGAAATGGGGAAAGTGAGTGTTTCTTATGATATGCACGTAAGAGCTGTGGAAGATCAGACGAAATATCTATCTATGCTGTTACACATTTTGCTTCCCTTGGCCAACCTGGTACAGATGGGAAGCCCACAAGCAGGATGTGAGTGCGGTATTTTAAATCTTAGTGGAACTCGGAGGTTTATGGAGAGCTAGCTGGATAGCTCAATGATTTAGTTATCTAGTTATAGAACCAGAGGTTGGGAGTTCAATTCCCCACTGGGCCTCCTGGGAGAAGAGCCAGCCTATGTAGCCTTGGGCCAGCTGCACGGTCCCAGGGCTCCCCCTAGAGGAACGGAATGGTAAACCACTTCTGAGTACTTTCTACTTGCAAAACCCTGGAAAGGGTCATCATAAGTTAGAACTGAGTTGATGGCGCATGATTATTAAATGCACAAAATAATGTTTTTTTTAAAAAAATCAAAAAGGTGGAAAAAATCTAAAGCGGAATGGTCAGTGGCCATGGAATGCTGCCTGCCTGCTGGGAAGGGAGGAAGCAACAGAATACACAAGTTAAGAGACGCATACCTGCCTTCCATATATAGACTGCTGGCCAGTGCTACCAGCAGTGCTCTGAAGAAAAGTAACTTATCCCCTGAGCCAAGAGGGGCAGGGGACAAATCACCTGCCTGCCCCCTTTTTAATTAAGCATTTCTGCACACTTGCCACCACGACTGAATGGTGGGAGCAGAATAAATCGAAATTAACACGAGTGTCATTAATTTGCCTTGCTTTGTAATTTGCAACTATGGTAGAACCCCCTTATCCTCAGCCACTGATTCACCTATCCATGGTCTGAAAATACTTAAAATGTTAAAAGAAAAATCTTAGAAATATATACAGTATCTCAAAAGATGAATTTACCAAAACTAGGCACTAGAGGCAGCCAGAGACCATGCTATTTATCGCATTCACTAGAAAAATAGTGCTTGCTATAATCCAGTGGTCCCCAACCTTGGGCCTTGATGTTCTTGGACTTCAACTCCCAGAATTCCTGGCCAGCAGAGGTGGTGATGAAAGCTTCTGGGAGTTGCAGTCCAAGATCATCTGGAGGCCCAAGGTTGGGGACCACTGCTATAATCCATGTTTTTCAGCATCTGTCGGTGGGGTGGGGGGAAGACTTGGAACCAAATATGGGCGTCCTAATGTATGAGGTGCCTGTGCAAGGAATGAAACCCTTGTCAGTTCCACCTTTTCTCTTTGAATGGTTTGTACACATACCATTTCTTTCTTAACATGCAATTGACATGATTTCCTGAACCCTATAAACACACTTGCTCCTCTTCAAAAAGCAGGGTCAGAGCTCCTAAATTAGATTTGCAGTTGAAAGGATTATACTGGGAAATTCCAATTAGAGCTATCAAACAGCTGTATCTCTCTCTCTCTCTCTCTCTCTCTCTCTCTCTCACACACACACACACACACACACACACACACACACACACACACACACACACATATCACAGAGTTAGTAAAAAAATAAAAGTCTCATGTCACCTTAAAGATAAAACAGAGTTTATAACGCATCTAATGCCCACAAAAACATCTGCTCTGACCCTCAGTCAACGCATCTTCGTTTTACATGGGACAAATGCAGCTGGATAGCTCAGTGAGTTGGGTAACTGGTTGGGAGCTCGATTCCTCTCTGGGCGTTCCAGGAGAACAGCCAGCCATTGTGGCTTCGGGTGCCTCACGGTCCCAGCCCCCACCCCCCCCAACCCGAAGAAGGGGATAGCGAACCACTTTTGAGTGCTCTTCAGAAATGTAGTCATAAAAAGATGGATCAGACTAGTGGATTTTTTTTTCACGACGATGACCACAAGGGGCCACTGTTTTCCTAAGCAGTACCCGCCCTGAAACGCTTTTCCAGAGGGAAAATCCTGGTGAACACCATGTGCTCGAGAGTTTTACCCCATGGGTTAAGATGAGGTTGAGTGACAGGATGGTTCAGAGATCCTACCTCCTGCCCTGCTTTTCTCTGATACCCTTCCCCATGCTCTTCCAGCCACTTTCTGACATCAAGGACTATTATATTTAATAGCAATTGAGATGATTTCCCCTGTAAGTACATGGGAAATAGACTCCCAGGGAGAGTTAAAATGGAAGTTGCCATGACGACGCAGCAGTGGGTGATACCGAGACCTCATTTGTGGCTTAATAGCCAGGAGACAAGGGCTAATTAAACACTGGTCTGACAGGAAAATTAGCAGGTGAGGAGAGACCTTGTTCAACTTATCTCTTCATCTTCATTGAAATTATCATTGGGATCCTGTCGTGTTCCCCCCTTTTTTTACTTCCCTGCTAGGTCAGTAGGGCTTGCGCACAGCCAGGAACGAACGAAGCAGTAAATGACAAAATGCAGGGCAGGCAGAGGAAATGTCGTGATGGGCGAGACGGAACCCTGCAAGAGAAACACAAAACCGCCAGCCCTCCAGCACCATCTTGTACATTGGGTGAGGGAGATGGTGGAAGGAAGACAGGTGGAGAATCCAGCCAAAACGGGTAACAAAGTGCCTGATTCTAAAGAAAAAGGTCATGCAAGGGCCCAGAGTAGAAAAGGGGGAATGTCCTTGTCATGGATGGGGTTTAGAGATAGTTCTCACACCCTCCATGCCTCTTAAACCATGGCCTCTCTGAACACAAAGCCTTTGCCTTGAAGAGGTTGATGCTCTCAAGGTAAATATCAGGTCTCTGCGGCAGAGTTCTGGACTTTTCTCGTCCCAGTAAAAGAAGAGGCAACTCAGCTTCTGCATGAATCAATTGTTCTCTAACCACCCTTCTCTCATTCTTCATTTTCTTTTGGGTCACCTCACAGACCCCTGTATACCAACCATTGATTTTTAGGAGCATCTCTTCCACCGGTGACTAATTGCTGTATCTGCTGCCATCAGTAAATCAATGGATCTTTTCCCTTCCTCCATTGCAACTACATCCTTTATGTATTAAAGCAAAAACACCTACAGAAAGGCCCCAATCTCATATTTTCCTAATATAATACTTTAATTCAGAAGCTAACATTTTAAAAACAAAACCGACTGATATGCCGTACCTTTGCTTCACCAGAACCACTTCCTCTGGGTTGATCTCCCATTTGTGAAGAGATCTCGTAGAAAGTGGGAACACAAGTTTAATGTCAGTTTGTTTAAAAATTCACATAAATATGTACAACATTTTAAATTGGGGTTCTCAACTTTTGTCCCTCAAGATGTTTTGGACTACAACTCCCAGAATTCTTGATCACAGCCCATGTTGTCTAAGAGTTTGAGGAATAGAAGTCCAATATACCCTGTTTTCCCCAAAATAAGACCTAACCTGGACATAAGACCTAGTATGATTTTTCAGGATGCCCGTAATATAAGCCCTACCCCCAAAATAAGCCCTAGTTAAGGGAAACCGCACCCTCTGTCATTGTACAGCAATCAGAAGAGATTGACATTATTGTGTTTGAATACATGTGGATTGTTGTACATGAAAAGAATAAAACATTCCCTGAAAATAAGTCCTAATGAGTTTTTGGAGCAATAATTAATATAAGACCCTGTCTTATTTTTGAGGAAACACGTTATATGAAAGGCTGAAGGTTTCACATGCTTTCAAATCACACAGTCTAAAGCGATGAGATGGGGATAATGACAAGGACAGGCATAGATGGGAGCCAAATAGCATATAATCTCTACTCTCCATCCTATGATTCTATAAACATGGGGAGGGGGCGATAAGAAAATCAAAGGGTTTTGAAATATCTCACAAATAGGTGAGCGAAGAGTGACCGTTTCTTGCTTCTGAAAAGGACTGGAATATCACAGTCTTTGAACAAATATCTCTGCTAAAATGTCTCTTTATACATGGAGGGATATAAGAATATACCAATGAAACCAGAATCTATATTTTATTTTATTTGACAGGAGGTAGACCCTTGGACTTTGAAGGATTTGCCTGGGCTTTGGTAGCTCTTTGGTAGAATTGATAGGGTAAAGTCTTCTCAGAGATTGCATACAATATCACAAAAGAATAAATTCTGGACCCTAAGAGATTCCTCTCCACTTTAAGGAACAAGAGAACCATCTAAGAAAATTTAAAGCTTTTAAATCTAGAAGTGGTACGTGTTAATCCAATCTAAGGGCTTCTCAAGGGTGATGGTTATGGAATATCTTAATCAAAAATCTCCACTGCACTCCACATTTCCTTTTCTGTCTGATGCAAAGCTAAAATTTTATTATTCTGGCCATATGATTAGTAATTGCTTTAGGCTGCTTATTTGGCATTTTTCATTGTTTTGGTTGTGATGAGCCTCTCTAGAAAAGGCCCTCTATAGAAAAGACCAGGTATACATGTTTAAAAATAATTTTTAAACATCTTTTAAAAATCCATTACAGTAGGGCCCCCATATCCACGGGAGATCAATTCCACCTTGTACCATGGATGCCTGAAACTGTGGATATGAGGGAATCCCATATATAACATATAAGGGGTGGGATAAAAGCCTCAAAGAGATGCAGAAAACATGGATAAATGTGCAGTTACATGCAGGGGGGAACTATATTTGAATTGGGTTTAGCATGTTTGGAATCATTTTTTTAAAAGGTGATTATACAAAACCCATGGAAGTGTGGATTTTATTTTATTTTTTTACCTGAGAAGCATGTTTTTCTGTTGGAAAGCAAGTTATTTTACTCAGCTGTAAGAGGGTACTGTAGTTTATTTTACATTGCTTGTGAAATTGGTGTATTTTCAGTCATTTTGGCAAAACCACTGACTTCTGTCCATGTAAATTGTGTCTATGGGGTTTGCCACTCACTAGTAAAAATTTGTGCACATGCACTGGAAAATCAAACTCCTTGCACTCCAATTTGATTGAGCTATCCTGCCATTTCAACATGTAACAAAAAAGATGGGAAGGTAAAATTAGTGTGACAAGAGTTGTTTTTGATACTTTATACTGTAATTCTGTCTGCTCGGAACAAAGAGCCCTGTCCTGCCTTAAAGGTCAATAAAATGAAATAAAATAAAATATTGATGCAAGCTTCCGTGAGCTGCAGCCATTTTCTTCAGATCCATGGCGTGTCACTTCCACAATCAGACAAACAGGGGGACTGAAGTCCATAGAAACGTATGCCAAACAGAACGAGTTCCTATTTCAAGTTCCTATAAGGTAACGTCGTTTCTCTGGCAGCGGGTTTTACCGGGCTCCACACCCCACCCGACAGCGCAGTTTCTGCAATGACCGAGCTTTGTAAGGACGGGAGGAGATTAAAAAGGCAAAGCGTCCATCTCTCTTCTCCCGCCTTGGGCCGGCATCCTTTCTCAAAAGCTCCTTGGGCTACCATGGCGACAGCGGGGCGCCATTTCCCTCCTCCCCTCTCCGGCCCCGCATGCCTGCGCTTCTATGACGGAGGACCGCGCGCCTTCAAAGGAAAGGGCGGCCTCCAGGGGGCGCTCTCGGGGGGCGGTGACTGGGGAAGGACAAGCTTTTGGGCTTCCCGTTGCTACGGCGACGGCGCCGCTTCCCTCCTCCCTTCTCAGTCGCCGCGCCGTGGCGGGCAAGGAGAGAGCCTCCAGAGGGCGCTCTCGGTCTTCCGGCCCACCCCTTCCCTTCCTTTTCTGCCTCCTGATTGGCTAGATTCGCATGAAAGCGGGTGGCGCGAGAGCAGGCGAGGGACGGTTGAAAAATCCGACCGTTGGCCGCGAAGCTGAGGCACCGAAGCGGCCGCTGAGGGAAAAGGGGCGAAAGCGGACCGGTTAGGCAGCATGAAGGCGGCGGGGTGAGTCGCCGAGGGGGCCAAGGACCCGGGCAGGGGTTAGGGAGAGGAGGCGGGTTACCTCAGGGACCCCTTTCCCGCCCCGAATCCCCTCCGTCCCTCAGGCGCCTGAGGGAACCCGGAGCCGAGCGAGCGAGGCTTCGTCAGCCGCGGCCTGAGGCACCCCGTGAAGGCTGTTCGACTCGGAACATTTCATTACCTTCTCCCATCTGCCCTGAGTGGCGGTGATAACGAGTCTCTTTTTTAAAAATATTTTTTTAAAAAAAAACGACTCTAAAGTGCTCAAAAAATTATAAAACTACCATTTTTTTTGAAGAAACGCTGCCATACATGCATAGATACACGAAGTGCCTCCCTGCACTGGGACCTTTTGAAGATAACTGCCTTTGTTTTCATTTAGGATGCCTCCTCCTTCTAAAAACTGTTGATTCCTTTTTGAGAATCCCTTTAATTCATTAATACTTAGTCAATAAAGGCTCCCCAAGTATCTCTAAAGGTGGTTTTCTATGTCAGACCTGAGGTAGTCAAGGACCTTCTCCTGCAAAGTTGTTATAAAGGATGGGTAAAGGAGTTGAGAAGAAAAGGACTCTCAGGCACATTTTAAAAGAATACCTCAAACAGAAATAAAACAAAGGGACTAGTGGCTTGTCCACAGCTCTGATGTTCTGAACCAGGCAACTGACTTGCTGCTTTTTCATTTCCAGTAAAACCAAGACCCCTCGAAAGCAACTGCCAAAGAAGGCATTCAGCAGCAGCTTAAAGGATCCTGTAGAGGTGGGTGGTTACTTTACTACAGGACTGGATGTTTAATGTATAGCATAATAAGAACAAAAACTAAGGACTTACAATATAAATGTCTCATGGATTGACAGTCTTGATGACTCCTGTTTGCCTTTATTTGTTTACTTTATTTATCTATTTATTACCTTGCCTTTCTCCTTAGAAGGACCCAAGGTGGATTACATCATTAAAAGACAACAATTAAAGCTAAAAACGAGTATACACATACTTAAAAAGACCAAACCAGTATTATACAAAAAACATGAGCAACACCAAAACACATTCAAAGCAGTAAGGTGCAACAATCCGTTTAAAAACGCCACTCGGGTTGCTTTGTGTGTGTGGTTTAATTTTTAGAATATTATTTGAGATTTATAGTATGTCTATGCTACTTTGGATGCAGGCTACCCAACACTAAAAGGTGCAGTGTACTATTGACTAGTACTAATAGGTGCAGTATAGTAATGTAATATTTTTTTCCATGATTTCTCTCTTTCTCTGAACACGGCTAGCTCTTCTAACACTGAACAGAAAGGCTGGATGTGGGGGACAATAAAAATGATTTTCCCAAGATTTCAGGCAGAGATCCTTTCCCAGTTTTGCAGCCTAAGAACTTTAAGTGGCACCTTATTCTATTGTAGCAGAGAGAATTATGCATGGATTTTTTATCAAGAATTTTTACCTTTTAATAGTATGAGTTTTTTCTGTGCCAAAAATAGGTATTTAGAAACCCATTTCACTTTTAACAAGTACAGACTTGTCTTTGAACAGGAGACAAGAACATTCCTTTTCACCTATGAGGCTGAAAAAGACTTATGTACATATCCTGATATGTTTTGATAAAGGGGCTTTCCTTCCCTAGGTGTACTGCCGGATTCGCCCAGACAGCGTGCCTGACCAGGAGTGCTGCATCGAGGTGATCAATAGCAGAACGGTCCAGGTTCACCCCCCTGAGGGATATAGAATCTGTCGCACTGGGGAGTACAGAGAGGTAATACTTGCTAAAATGTTGCCAGAACACAAGATGAGGGAGTAGTTCTAATGATCTGAATGCTTATTTAATTCTGTAAGTTTTTCTAGGAGCTCTTTTCTTGTGAAACCACAAGGCACAGCGTTGGTGGGGAAAGAGAGCTATGAAATGTTCAAAGATCCATAATTTTCTTTAAAAATTAAGTTTTGTGGGACCAATGTACTGTCAAGAACGTGATAGAAGCATGATGGGTTAGTCCAAAGGCCTCACTACTATAGTCTTAACATCCTGTCTGAAACAGTGGCTAGTTAAGTGCCAACAGGAAGCCCACAAACAAGACATGAGGGGGCAACAACCCAGAGAGACATCCCTACTCACTGCAGCACATCAGTGAGATTTACACTGTCTGCTTGTCACCCACTGCACAGCCATCCCACACCCAGCACCTTTACATCTGTGCTGCTGGTTCTGGTGTTTTACCAGGGATACCCACCTTCAAAGTTCTCCGGGTATTTGAGGATGCATGTGGGTGTAATGCCTCATTCAACTGCTATGTAAAACTTAATAAAATTAATTTTAAAAATTAGAAGAAGAGTATTTTGGATAAAAGAAATCTATTTTTAAACAAATAGATGGGGAGAAGAGATTCTCTGACTAAATAAACAGGAGCAAAAATAACTTTCAACTTTATATTTCTTCACTCATACATCACACTACACAGAACACTCTTTAGTACACAAACCCAAACTGTCTCAGAACCTGACTCAAAACCAAGTGCCACTCATACCTTATTCCCTGTTCATTTTGATCAGCCAGTCAGCACACAAGACCACACTTGAGCATTCCAACATCCATCTGTCAACCACTCCAGCACTTTTCCCATGCATGTAACCCAGCATACATACATATATCAGCATAAACAACAATGCTCTACAAAATACTTATGTACACAACACTTAACACATAATGGAATCTGTCTTGCACCATTGTGGTCTCCTGTTTTCCTAGTAACTTAGAGGCTTTTCATATTGATGGTGGCTTATATAGCTATTGTGTTGTGGAGCCATTGCCTTCATATATGTTTATTACCATCTAAGCTGGTATCTGTGACAATGAGTTCTGCAGCGGAATGTGAAATCTATCAGGGTACCTGTGTCTTCTCATATCCCTTATTCAGTTCTTTTGAAGGGTCCACACTTCACATATTATGACCATAAAACCAGATAATCTGGCCCAAAGAAATAGAAGCAAAAAAATGTTCATTCTTAAAGTAGGAATCCTTGATCCTCAGAACAGTGAACACCACTAAGGCTGAGGACACACATGAAAAATGTTAGGAAAAGGAAATGCACTAGTTTTTAACAGTTCTCTTTCTACTGGAAACTGTAGATGCAGAACTCTATGAAACAATAAGATCTACTAAATTTTTTATTTATGGTGTCTGGCATTTTAGAGTATCAGACTGAACTAACTGGAGGAAGTTAATATATGGAAATGAAATGCATAGGATTTCATCGAATAACATCATGGCACTATGCAGTATGGGAACAGCTGCAAAATTTCTGTTGTCTTATTGTTTGATTTTCTCTTCAGGTGCAGTATTCATTTAAAGAAGTCCTTGGTCCCAGTATTACTCAGAAAAAAGTGTTTGAAGCAGTTGCAAAACCTCTGGTGGAAGACCTTATCCGTGGAAAAAATGGTATGCTGTGACTATAGGATGTAGTTGATTTGGAAGTAAGAAGTGCACACTTCCTGCTATATGCATCTAGATATGATCTACTTTATTCTATCCTGATTGGACACACATTTGAGTAGGAATTCAAGCACAAATAATGTAGTAATGAAAATACCTACAAGTAAATTTGTATTGAAGTATGTTCGTGCTTGGTATCTTGAGAAGCGTACACTTAAGCTGCATTGCTCTAAGTTTAAAAATATAATCTGTAACCGTTTTGTAATGTCAGCCAGAATCCTGATTTGTAACCCCACTGCCCCGTGGGAGTGATTTCTCCAATAGCAACAGATTGATGCTGTTTCTCTCTTTAATTTCAGGGTGCATGCACCTTCATATCATTATGCATAAGTTGCATATGCTCTGTAATCAAAAAAGAAGCTCTTTAATTAGCAGCAATATGCCAGGCACATCAATGTAATGTGAAACTGCCTGCTTTCCTGTATCCTCCATTGGCTAGGGGTTATTTGTTAACTCTAGAGATGGGGACAAATAAAAAAATGGTGATATGTTTTGATTAGTAATTCTCAAGGTTAACGAATGTTCTCCGATGAATCGATCCATCAATTAGTCTTCAGATAGAGAAGATGTCAGAAGATGGCAACGTCAAGACCTTGCTTTGTGGCCTCTGTGAATGCACACTAATGGGTTAAGTCTGTGCATGTGCAGAGGCCTCAGAATATTCTGGAGCTGTAAAAATTGCAATTGACATTGCAATTTCAGGGGATGCCAGAGTTGAAAATAAAAAATTGGAGAAACTAAAGGAGTACAGAGACATGGCAATCGAAACATCTTGCCTCTGGGAAAAAAACACTTCAGTGGTCCCTGTAGTTATAGGGGCTTTGGGAACAATATAAAGAAATTTCATATACAGTGGTGCCTCGCTTAACGAGTGCACCGTATAGCGATGTTTCCGTATAGCGATCCCTTTTTCGGGATCGCTATACGGAAACATCCCCGATCGTCGCAATGGGGAAAACCCGCATTGCGAAGATCGGGTATTGCGGCGGCCATTTTGGAGCCGCCGAACAGCTGATCGGCGGTTCCAAAATGGCTGCCGGAAGCCCGGAAATGGCTGCCGGAAGCCGTTTTCGCGCCCTGCCCTCGCTTAGCGAAGGCGCGAAAATGGCTGCCGGCACCTGGAATCCTCGCTGAACGGGTAAGTAACAAAGGTATTGGAACGCATTAAACGAAGTTTAATGCGTTCCAATACATTTCCCCTACCCGTTTAGCGACGATTTCGCATAGCGAGGGTTAATCCGGAACGGATTAACCTCGCTATGCGGGGCACCACTGTAGTACTAAGCAGTTGCAGATCTCAAAAATGACATCCATCAGTTACAAAAAAAAAAAATCAGTATTAGGAACAGCATATATACTGTGCTGATATTAACACTTAGGTTTTTGGTTAAAACTTGCATTCGTTATATATCAATGTTTTTATAATTTTGACTGCCTGGTGTTTTTTAATAATAATAATAATATTATTGATTAAGTCAATTCTGCCTTACGGCAACCCTTTTTCAGAGTTTTCCAGTTAGAGAATCCTCAGAAGGCAGTTTACTATTCCCTCCTGGGGACACCCTGGGACTGCAGCTTGCCCATGACCACCCAGGCTGGTTCTGTTTGCAGGCGGCACACTGGGAAATTGAACTCCCAACCTCTAAGACCTTTCCTTTAGCCTCATGGAAATGTTTCCCCTCCCCCATTGGAATGAATCTGTACAGTAGGGATTCTTTATTTATTTAGAATAGATATAACCTGCTTTTTTCAGAAAACCCCAAGGTGTTTTAAAGTATAAAAACAAACAAGACATCCTATGTATTATATTTTAGACATGTGAGTTAATTTTGTATTTACTTTCTTTGGACATGCTGATGTTATTGCATTAACTGCAAAAAAGATCACTGGCAAATGCTATTTAGGAGGTATTGTTAGAAAGCTTGTGTTAAATAGAATAGCTCTATTCCTGAAGAAAAATAGTATACGTTAATGTTTCATGTTATATTCTGACAATACTTCTGTATGTTTATTCCACAGGTCTCCTTTTTACATATGGTGTCACAGGGAGTGGGAAAACCCATACGATGACAGGGTCTCCTGGTGATGGTGGGCTGCTTCCACGCTGTTTAGACATGATTTTCAACAGCATAGGCCCTTTTCAAGCCAAACGATATGTAAGTAGCCTTCTATCAAGTCTTGGTATCTGTCCAGTAGTGGCAAGTTCAAAACTCACAAATATGTTATTAACATAACTAGTAGACATTAATGTTAGGCAGGAGGGAGCACTTAGGAACAAGAGGGGTGTCTTATAATCAACGTGCACACCATTCCTCCTCCATGCACCTACAGCAATAGTTTCCAGCCCCTTTTGTTCTGCTAATGAGAGAATCCCGCGCGGGGGCAGAGAACCACCCAGTGAGATTGAAAATTAGAACGTTGCTCACAATGATATTTCTAGACTTACTACTTGCTTAGCTTTCTAAGGTTTATGCTTTCTATTTTCCTTGATAGTCTAGAGCAGTGGTCCCCAACGTTTTTCGGACCGGGGACCGGTTGGGGCATGCAAGCTCTGTGTGTGGACCGGTTGGGGGGGCAGGGTCACCCCCACCCTCACAGGTGGGCTGTCATGCTTGGAGGTGGGCATGTTGTGCTTGCAGAGGGTCGTGTCAAGATTGTGTGCAAGCATGATACACCCCTCGTGCACGTGCATGACATGCCTACCTCTTGGGCAAACCCAGCCTTGAGTGGAGGGGAGGCAGCTTTGACATGGTGGCCCGCACGATCCTGGAGGACCTCGAGCTGACAGGCAGTGCGCCTGAGCCAGGCCTTCCAGGACAAGGGCTTCCGAACCCTTTTTGTTGAGTACGCCACCGAGGTGGCAGCCCTGGAGCGCCAGTGGGATGTCAAGGCCTGTTTCCTCCTTCTGGCTGGGCGGGTGGCCAGCCCGTCACAGGAGTGTCTGCGGGGGCTTACCAGAAAAGGTGTCATGTCCTTCAGTTGCACTGACTCTACTGTGGCAAAGGGATGGGGCAAGGAGAACAAACCATTTCTCCATTCCTGGCTCTATCTCCTTTGTTGCTCTCTTTGCCCAAGCTCTTTCTTTCCCTCCTCCTCCCTTGCAGAGATGGCAGCAAAAAAAGTAATTACACAAGACTCAAGGAAAGGAGACTGCTCACTTCCCCTGGCAGCCCCCAGAGCACTCTGACAAGCCTCATCTGGCATGTATGAAAAGGCTATCTGGGATAAAATGGGAAGGAAAGGAGAGCACCTTTTTCCTTCAGTAAAGACCAGGTTCTAGGAAAACAAGATGCAAATGCTTCCCCATGAACCTTGTCATCCTTGAGACCTGGAATCCAGAAGAACCACAATACCTGCCAGGCACTGTCCATTACTGTGGCAGGCAGATATTTCAACCCTTCCCTTGCAGCCCTGTTCCATGTATGTTTCTGCAGAAGACAGGTCTTTCTTGAACAGCACTTGTTCTTAGGCAAGTGTGCCTGAACTCCTTGCCTTCCCTGCAACCGACGGCAGCTCAGCTCCTTGCGGCTGGGGGCCAGGCAGTATGGCAGGGAACAGCGACTGCTGCCAGGCACACTCAGGCCACCCCACCTGCTGGTAGGTGCAGAGGCTGAGCCGCCGCTGGTTGCAGGGAAGGTGAGGAATCAAGGCTAGTGACCGCCGCTGCCTCCACCGGATCTCAATTCGCCCTTCTGCAAGCGCGACACGCCCCCTGGGTGGGTGAGTGGGGGGGTGAAGATCCATGTCCGCGGCCCAGTTCCGGCTAGCCCATGGACCGGCACCGGGCCACGGACCCGGGGTTGATGACCCCTGGTCTAGAGAATTTGCCCTCATAGTTCAGAGCAGGAGGTAGCAACATATGGCTCTGCTGCATCCCTCCAACTTTACCTTTTTTAAAAAAAGATGTGTAACTCAAAATTCTCTTAGGTCCTCTAGGTGGCAGGGTGGCAATTTTGCGGTTTTGAGGTCCCCCATGCTCCCATTTTTTTAAAAAAAAAAGATTTCTAGAGATGCAGACAAACTTTTAGTAAACTCCCCGTTTGTGTAAGAAAAAAATTGGGAAAGGCTTATGGAGCAGGTATGGCCCTCCTAGCGTGTACATATGTACCCCCAGACCTCTGGAGATTATTTCTGCCAGTCCTATGTAATCCATGGCTGTCTATAGTACCCATCCATCCTGTGAGAGAAATCAAGAGATTCCCATCTTGCATACTGATGTTTCAGGTTGCTATGGTGCCATACATCTTGTCTCCCCTTATTTTCTGTAATCCCCACTCTCAGGTTTTTAAGCTTGATGATAAAAATGGAGTAGAGGTACAGTGTGAGGTTGACGCTTTACTTGAACGTCAGAAGAGAGAAGCATTACCATATCCAAAAACTCCATCCAACAGGTGAGTAGTTGTGGAAAACTGAGACACTCTAATCTGTCAGAACTGTCAAACATGCTTTGTCGGATGAATAACCAAAAATCTCAGCTTGTCATTCTCTTCATTTTTAGCAAACGCCAGATCGACCCTGAAATTGCTGATATGATTAATCTGCAAGACAACTGCAAGGTAGAAGAGATTGAGGAAGATAATGTCTACAGTGTGTTTGTCTCTTACGTTGAAATTTATAACAACTACATCTATGACCTTTTAGATGAAACACCCTTTGAACCTACCAAAGCAAAGTGAGTAAACCTTGTTTAACATGGATCATTGGTAACCAACCAAGTGATAAATGACAAATGTGGAGTGACAGAATTGTGATCCTAGTGGTTTGGGTGCCAGAAAGTAAGATGGGGAATAGTTCCCAGGTGGGCTGCTTGTTGCTTTAGGAACAAATTTGTTTGTATTTGCTTTAAGGACATCTGTTTGACATGAAGCTGAGAAATAATATAGCAGTAAAAAGCCATGAAGGAATATTTCGCATACAGATGTATTAATTAAGTCAGTTTAGGCAGGGGTCAAACTGTAGCTTTCACATACACTCTTCATTCTCTGTTAGATGTTTGAGGTATCTGTCTCCAACATCTGTGCAGAAATATTGTTCAACGTGATCTCTAAGGCTCACACTGCCTATCGTTGGAACTAAAAGTCTTGTTTGCTAATTGACAGTTTTCCAGTCACTTAACATGGTGACACAGACATATCTTCCCACAGTAGCTGGCCTTATCGTAATGTTTCTTGAAAAGTGCTTTTCAGTTTCATATTAAGCAGTAAGGAAAGTGATTATGAAGGGCCTGTAACACTTGAATTATATTTCTTTGATAGGTGGAACAGCTGTGGCACTCCAATGCGGAACGCTGACTTTTTGTAGGTGCACAGACTATTTCCTTCTTACAGCATCAAGATGGCTGCTTTCTAACTAGAGAAGCTGCTAGCACCTCTTGCTTTCCTTTCTGCTTAACTAGAACTTTATCCTTGATAGTTTGCATGTGTCAAAGTAAATGCTTCCCTACATAAAACTCAGTGGTTTGTCATTCCTTCTTTCCCCTTGATTGTTTGAATAAGCTACGTAATATTGGCTGGTAGCTTGTACCATAGTTGAGCTTATGGTGTCTCTAGTTTTACTTCCCCTTACTAGCAGTAAGTATGTTCCTGGTAAGAAGTTCACCAGAGCCCTTCCTGTTGCAGGCTTTCCCAATCCAAAGTTCTTCGTGAGGATCAGCATCACAACATGTATGTTGCTGGATGCACTGAAGTGGAAGTAAAATCTACAGAGGAAGCATTTGAAGTCTTCTGGAGAGGTGTAAAGAACTTCCTTTTTCCTTCTCATAGTGCTGCCTTTATAGGCGTAGAAGATTTTGTGAAAAAACAATGATGATGTCCCTGCTCGTGTACAGGAAAGCCTGAATGGATTGCAAGACAGGTTCAGCTAATGCAACATTTTATTCATTCATTCATTTATTTTTATAGTCAGCTAGGCGTCTCTGGAAAGCAACAAAAGCAACAGCTCTCCATCTTTTGACCCCCAGTACATGGTATCCAAGCCCCCTACTTCTGAAACTTCGAGGTATCTATGTGGAATAGCTGTGAATTAACCTATCATTAATTTATCTCACTCCATTTTACCACCATTTCAGACATTTTCTGGCACTATAGTCTGGCTGTATATTCCACAATTTTTATATTTTATGTTTTATTGCTTTCACTCTAGACTTAGTTTCTAGGAATAGAGACTGGAATGGGGAATGTCTTTCATTTATAACTTCAAAGCCCTGTCATACTCTCCCTTAATTGTGTTTTGTGGCTAGAACTGAAAAGGTGTCTGATATGTCGGGCTTTATTCATACGGAAGGTGCTCCTAGCTCTTGATTATATGGTTTGCTCTTTTTCCGCGTTTCCTGGGATATGTAGTGAGCTGAATTGAAAATAGTTTTCCAGATATGGCTATGTTATAAAACTGGTTGCTCTATTTCCAACATCTACTGGATCTAAAGAAAAAAACTTCTATTAACAGGCCAAAAGAAGAGACGCATTGCTAATACACAGCTGAATCGTGAATCCAGCCGTTCACATAGCGTGTTTCTAATTAAACTGGCTCAGGCACCACTGGATGTAGACGGAGATAATGTTCTTCAGGTAAAACTGAGGGGGCCAATAGCACAGCTTCTCTTTTCAGTGGTAGTGCTGAGGTAATCCCAAAGTAATTTGGAACTGTAACCATGACCTGTTTGGGGACACCAGATGTAAACTTGAGGATCCTATTTGCATATCTTCTAGGTAGAAATGTTTTTGAAAATCTGAAAGGAGCTGTTGCTTTTTACATATAGCAAATTTATACCTTTTCTGCTGTGCTTTTTTATTAGTTAAAATTACTAGTTCCTTTTCCTGGCAGGAAAAAGAACTGATAACATTGAGCCAGTTATCTTTGGTTGATCTGGCTGGAAGTGAGAGAACCAACAGAACAAGAGCTGAAGGAAGCAGACTTCGAGAAGCAGGTAGATGCTGCTGCATCTTTGCTCTTCTTTCTTTATCACACTCATGTACTATAGATGTGAGGAGGCTGGACACAACACCACAGTTCTGAGAGCTCTTCTTTAGGTGTTCAGTGGAAGGGCCCAAGGGTAGAGCAATTGGAAAAGCTGGGGGGGGCACCATAGATTCTTATAGCTTGCCACTTCTATCAGAAGGAGGCAGATGTAGTATACACTGTTGAATCCATTGTACTGGGGAAGTTTCCATCCATCTAACTGCTGGCTGTGCCTCATTGCTGCCAAACAAGAGCCTGTATTAAGTTCTGCAGAGGTAACCAACCAGTGCTTGCAGTCGCATGTTTTAAAAAAATGAAAATTTTCTAGTTCTCTTCCATTTCCAAGCCATAGTTGGGATTTGAAGCTTGTTGATGCACACAACAGAAGGAGAAAAGATTTGGGAGACATTTTCTTCCTGGGAGGCCTTCTAACTGTCAAGGCTGAACTTTAGCGCTGAAGATTGTAAATCACCTTGAGCACTGCTTTCTAGTGGATTAGCAGGGAATAGATTAAGTCTGCCCTACTTTAGAGCAGGCCAAATGCAAAGTAGAGTTGGATGTGGTAAAAAGGGGAAGATGTCTAGATTTTTCACATATGAAGCATCTTTCTTCAGCCTCACCTTCACATGAGCTGGTTGTTCCTGACCTGTAAGGAGTAGGTATCATAGAGTAATTGGGTTGAAAGGGGGCCTATAAGGCCATCATGTCCAACCCCCAGTTCTGTGCAAGAATCCAAATCAAAGGAGACCTGGCAGATGATTGTCCAATTTTCTCTTGAAGCATACCATATTTTTCCGTATATAAAATGACACTTTCCCCTAAAATTAGAGGAAAAATTGAGGGTTGTTTTATACACACTACTACAACTACTACTACTACACAGTAGTAAGGGGGGAGGGATCAAAGCGCTTTGATCCCTGCTTTCCCCCTCCACTTTTTGCAAAGAAAGTGGAGGGGAGAAAGCACTTTCTTCACTTTCTTTGCAAAAAGTGGAGGGGGAAAGCAGTTTTTGCAACAAAAGTAGAGGGGGAAATTGATTCCTTCTTTCCTCCTCCACTTGTGAGGAAAGTGCTTTCCCCCTCCACTTCCTTTGCAAAAAGCTGCTTTCCCCCTCGCAAAAAGTGGAGGGGGAAAGCAGCTTTTTGCAAAGAAAGTGGAAGGGGACTTTCCTCGCAAGAAAATGAAAGGGGAATTGCTTTCCCCTTCCACTTTTCTTGCAAGAAAGCGTTCCCCTTCCATTTTCTTTGCAAAAAGTGGAGGTGGAAAGCAGCTTTTTGCAATAAAAGTGGAGGGGAAAGCACTTTCTTGCAAAGAAAGAAAATTTGGGTTATATATGGAAAAATACGCTACTTGGAGCATACTCCCCATCTTTCCTTTCAGATTTTGACCTAACCCTTTGCCTGGCTATTTAGTTTCTCAAGGATCCATTCAGCCAAATTGGTGAGACAGGAGAGAGAGGGAACCACTCTGCTCTTTCCTCTTAGTGGTTGCTTCTGTTTCTCCACTGGTTCGCTCATTCTCTTCTAGCTTGGGTCCTTTATACCCACAGTTTAAATTTTAAAAAAAAATGGCCACTAGATTTGCCTTTTCATTTTGAAGCCCAGTGTTTTTAGTTAAACTCATTTTTCAGTTAATGAAAACCTATAGTAGCTCCTTTTACACTATATAGCCACTTTATCAAGTTCTTTTATTTAATAATAAATACACACATCAATCTCTGGTCCTACCCCATTGGCCCAGCAAATCTAAAAAAATGGTTCTCAACACTCTGAGGTTGTCTATTCCTGTTTTAGAAGGACAGCAAACTTAACATCACTCATTCTTACAGGTAATATTAACCAGTCACTAATGACACTAAGAACCTGCATTGAAGCTCTTCGAGAGAACCAAACATATGGAACTAATAAGGTATGTGATTACCCATTACTGTGGATGTTTCCCTGTGGTTTTTAGTTGCAAAAATTCTGTGCTTATCAGAATCTTTCTTTAGATGGTTCCTTACCGAGATTCGAAACTGACCCACCTGTTCAAGAATTACTTTGATGGAGAAGGGAAAGTGCGTATGATTGTCTGTGTAAACCCAAAGGCTGAAGATTATGATGAGAGTTTGGTGAGACATGATTTTAACTTCCTGGGTTTAGTCTTATTAAAACTGGCAGATGGTGCTGCTTTGGTGTCAATCCTCTTAGATATTAATTTTTTTCTAGAAACATAAGCTCAATCAACTTCCTTAGAGCAGAATAACTTGCAGGGTGTATTTGGGTGGAAGAGAGGAACTATGAAATGCTCTGAAGCCTTAATAAAGCTCGTTACCTGTTTTGGAATGTTTGGTGTCTGGGTGCATGCACATGTGGATGTGTTAACTTTCCTGTTTCTATTCATTTAGTTTGTAGATATTAGCTCTCATATGCTCCCAAATATCATTCTTTTGTAGCAAGTCATGCGATTTGCAGAAATCACTCAAGAAGTAGAAGTTGCAAGACCTGCTGACAAGCCACTGTGTGGGTTAGCCTCTGGCAGACGGTATAGGAACCAAGCATTTAAAGAGGAACTGTCACGGCAACTGGAAGTCCGAGGAGGACCCGTTGATGGGGGTAAATCTTGAGAGGCTGTCTGGGAATGACCTGTTGTACACAACCAGCAGTGTAGCCCGCTGTGTGCCTTAATCCTTCCATCACCAGCTAGAACTGTTTGTAAGATTATGGATGTGGATGGGAGCTGTTTGGGCTGAATGATAGATAACTCATAAACATATGAAAAAAGTAAGCAAATAAAAACAGCAGTGCGTGTGTCTGTTCAAAGGGAAGGGACTCGGCTGTGCTCTAGTTAACTTCTCCCCTGACGTCTCTGCAGCAACATAGCTCAATGATCTATTTTCAAAGGAGTCTTCAGCTATCTTAACAGTGCAACCACCATATAATGTGTAGTTTGGACAAAAATATCTGTGTGCTTTTGTGGAGAACCTTTCTCTTAAGAACTTGTAATGAGGCACATAAGAGTTTAGGAAACTGTTTATTTGTGCTGATCAACAGAGATAGCCCATGCACTACAGAAAAGTGTTTAAGGGCAGTCTAAAGAACCAAAGATGAATATGTATTCAATTCTCAGATGAGGGCTCAAGTCCTCCCTACTCCCGGCCAAGCAGGAACAAACAAAGGCTAGAAGGAGAGGTGTGGGTACACACATGGGCTGTGCTTCTCTGTTTGGAGAACTGGGTTTTTATACTCAGTCCACAGCTGCCTAAACTGTAACCACAGCAACCAGGCTCCTGACGTCCATCTAACAGGCCTGCCTGGTGAAACCCATATTGAAGAACTGCTGGACTTAACACCCAAGAGCAACTTTCCTGGCAAAATCCATCTTGCCATGTATGTTTAGACTTTTAAGTTTGGACTTTTTTGGTACAAACCTGATGAAGTGGTGTTTTAATCCACAGAAGCCCATGTATTGTATGATGATTTTTAGTTGTCTATAAAGGTGTCGCCTGTTTTTGCGTTTGGATTTTATTTTGTTTGGAGCACACAGCTACCCTTTACTTCAGTAGCTATATAAGAAACACACAATGGCCATAAAATGAGTAACTTAAATAGGGATTCCTTTCAAGGCTCCCCCCCCCCAATATATCTATGTTTTCCTTTGGGCATCCATCTATCTTTCTAAGTAATATGTTTCAGCAGGGTCAGGAAGAGGCCTAAGCTTTATTTTTTTATAATCTTGGAGGTAGAGGAAGGGAAGGTACGCATCTTTACTCTTTGACAATGGCTGTTTTCCCATAGTCATTGGGGACATTGTATTCAAGTTACAATAGGCAGGGGTCTCCTCACATAGATGCTTAGTCTCTTTGCATTTGTAGAGACACATTTACCGTTAGAACAGCTGTGTTTTGTCCAGCTTCAAATAAACAGGGTCAGAATGACAGCTGCCCCACACTCAGAGAAATGTCTTCCTACTGGAAATTTGTCAGGTAGGCATCTTGGGAGCAGTTCAGTACTGGTGGCAGAGGTGGGAGGCATAAGCCTTACTGCTCCTATCTCCTCCAAGCTTCTTTGATCAGCTGGTATAGAAATCTAGGGAGCTCAGCCGTCTGCTTTATGTCTTACAGATGGAGAGGGGTCTGCCCCAGAGTTGCTTTTACGCAGTTTCCCCCCACTGCCTTCTTGTGAACTTCTGGACATCAACGATGATCAGACTCTCCCTCGGCTGATAGAAGTGCTTGAAAAACGACATCGCATGCGCCAGATGCTGTCAGAAGAGTTCACCAAAAACAGTAAGCCCTTGGAATTAATTTATCCAATTATTCTTGTAAAGAAATTGACAATTAGCTAGTAGTGTCTTGCTTCCTGGGATAGGAGCACTTCAGACTAGCTATTTTCCTTCCTTGCTGAGGCTCTTAATGCAGCAGATTAATAGTGAGGACGAGTTGTTGCCTGGTTTAAAGAATTATCGTATATACTTGAGCATAAGAGGACCCGAATATAAGCCGAGCCACCCAATTTTACCACAAAAAATGGGTAAACTTATTGGTTCGAGTATAAAAGCTGAGGGTGGAAAATGCAGCAGCAACTGGTAAATTTCTAAAATAAAAATACCAATAAAATTACATTAATTGAAGCATCAGTAGGTTAAATGCTTTTGAAGATACTGCCCTTCTGAGCTGCAAGACACACTTCACTGCCTGCGGAGGAAGGACTCATACCGGATGCTACGCTTATCTGCTGCTCTACTGCTGCATAACAAAATGGAGGAAGACGGAGGGTGGAGGAGGAAGGTGGGTACATAGAATATGCAGAAGAGGATGGGAGTGTCCTGGAAGCGGAAATGCAGTGTACTTAACCCGGATCATCGGACCACCCACAGAGACTACAGGTGCCCATAGATGAGCGGACGAGTCTGTAGAACACCTGCACTGCAGGGGAGAACATTTAATTTTGACACTGACCAGAGTATAAGCCGAGGGGGGAGTGCTTTTTCAGCAAAAAAAAAAAAATGTGCTGAAAAACTAGGCTTATACTTGAGTATATGCAGTATCTTAATGCATAGGAGATCAATTGCAAGGAGTAGTCTAATATTCCTGTTTGTTAGTTTTTTGTTGCATGAGACTTCCACATCATTCTTGCCTTTCAGATGTGTTTCTTTCTGGAAGGGTGCAGCTATAGGCTGGGCCCAGACAGCTCTGGTGAATGTATAGCAACCTAAAGAAAGATTCATATTTTTTTTTCTGTTCTAGTATCTTCTGCAGAAAGAATCCTCCAAGAACTTGATGCCAACATTATCTCCAGGGGAAAAAATGCAGAACTGAAAATTGCTGAAAAAGACAAATTAATAGAAGGGCAGAAAGTGGAAGTTGAGCGACTGGAGAAAAAAGCAAAAACTCTGGAATACAAGGTTTGTGTTTTGGACATGATTTTTAGGTGTGCCCGCATTTGCCAAAGCAGAGCTCTTGTCCTCCGAGTGCTGTGCTATCCTTTAAAAAAAAAAAATAAAAAATCAAGATATTAAAATCTGAAATGCTAACTTGTCTTAATTTGACAAACTGTAAAGTGGTGAGTGTTTGAGAAGCTGTTATCTTTTGAAATGAAGCTGTTCTCTTATACTCCAGTGATGGCTGCTTATATTTAGCGATGGCGCATCAAGGGTCATCATGTCATTGCCAAGAAAGGTGTTCGTTAGAAAGAGTGTGGATGAGTTCATTTGAGTGGGAACTGCAATTTGTTTTACAGGTTAACATATTAGAGAAAACCACAGCAATTTATGAAGAAGAGAAGCGCAACTTGCATCAGGAGCTAGAGAGCAAGAGCCAGAAGCTGGAGCGACAGACTTTTGACAGGCAGAGACTAGAAACCCGGTTGAAGGGTATAGCAACAGAGACATCTGCGAAATGGGAAAAAGAATGTGTAAGTATGGCATCCTCTGAGTGCCACGTCGGAAGTAAAACTTCTCAAAACATAAGCCTATTTCTTGAAGGAGGTAAAAATCTTTTATCTTTAATTTGATAAAGTATCAAGGAGAAATTTCCCTACAGGTGTGTACAGTTTTGAACTATCCCTGGAAAGAAAGGATTAATACAGGGCCAAATAAGTCCTCTGAGAGAGGAGTTCTTTCTTGATTCTGACTTCTACACCGAAGAATCAGAATTGTTTGGTTCTTGGTAGTTCAAGAAACCCATGTAGATTTGCTAGATCATCTCATGCTCTCTCTTTTTCGTTCATTTTTGTGTTTTACTTTTTTCTTAAACCAAACTTTCCCATCTTAGTCACCAGATAGCCTAGTCAATGGCCTGTCCTTTTCCTGGTTAGGATTGGGGCTCCCATACTGCTCAATATATCCACTCTCACAGCTATATACTGGCAGTGTACTGAAGCGATAAGGGGCTCAGTCCTCAGGTGGCATACTTTCCAGCACTACTAATGTAGCCTTTCAGATAAAAATGTCTGGAGTGAGCCCTCTTCATCTCCAGGACTTCCTAAGGGGCTTTGTTTCCTGATGGTTCTTTGGCTTCTTTGAAGGAGAGCACTTCTCAAAATCCTCATTAAACTGGGCTGGGGGGGGTCAGCTTTGGGCTGGGCTTGAAAATAGGCTGTCTGTCCTTGAATCTGCCTCTGAGCATGACAGCTGGCTGATGGGTAAAGTTCAAACAGACTATTTGTATGAACCCACGCTGTCAGCTTCTCCTGCTTTCTTCTCTAGCTCCAGGGCAGTGGAGTTCCTACGCTCACCACTAAACCAATGAGTTTGGGGCTGGACTGGAAAGTGGGTATTAACCTTTCCTCATGGTTCTTGTACCAAATATATAGTAAGTGTAGCTTTGCTTTCTACTGTGGTGGTCAACCATTCATGTAGAAGGATTCAAAGCATTGCAGCAGGATTGATTCCAGTTTTTTTCTCCCCAATAGGAGCGACGTGTGGCAGCCAAGCAGCTTGAGATGCAGAACAAGCTGTGGGTAAAAGATGAGAAATTAAAACAACTAAAAGCCATTGTCATAGAACCAAAGGCCAGCAAACCAGAGAGGCCTTCCCGGGAAAAGGACCGGGAAAAGGCCCTGAAAAGATCCATGTCACCTCCAGCAATCCCTGTGAGTTGCCGTTCAGTTCCTTTCATGTTGCATGTATGTTCTCAAAGCCAGTATGTCTGAGAAGCTATGTGATTTAGGAATGTGACTTTTGGGGGCTGGAATTCTGTAGTCCGCCAGTGTGCCTGTGTCAAGTCCCTTGAAACTCTTTGTGGCTTTCTGGATCATTCTTTACATCCACCCCTCATCCCCAAGCATCTGGAAGCATGTCTTCTCATCAGTTGCTTCATTCAGAGTGGAAGAACATATGTTGCACCATGGGGGGGGGGTCTGTGCATAGTCCACCAGCTGACTTTCTCTGCAGATTTTGTACTCGTTCTTTTTCTGTTTCTTGGTCACTAACTACACCTCTCTTCAGTTTTCTAGTAACGTTGTCACTCAGCTCCCTAACAACAACAACCTGCCTGTGGCAAGCCAGCCACAGCTGCATAGACGCTCCAATTCTTGCAGCAGCATTTCTGTGGCCTCCTGCATCTCAGAATGGGAGCAGAGAACGCCTACTCAAGGCAGCAGGCACCCCGGCGGTGGTGGCAGCAGCGGCACACCCAGAGCAAGAAGTAGAGTGCAGGAAGCAGAGCAAGCTAGGCCCTGTATCATGTCAGACAGAAGGCGGGGCATGTATCGGACTGGAATCCTTGAGACCCCCAGTGATAGAGAGGCCTTAGAGGTAGAAGAGGATCCGTTCTGCAGGGTTAGTGCTTCTTCTAGCTATGGGTGACATGTTGCTGAGTCTGGGGCAGGGCTTCAAAGAACACCTTTTCCTGAAATGTCCAGGTTACCTGTACTAAGATCAACACTATTGCCCAAGAGTATTGAGAGTCGCTGAGAACCTTTAACACAATTCCAGTTTTACAGTGGAGCCCTCCAAGGAGGTCACAGTTGGGATAGGCCACTATTTTTGCTGCTTTTGGGAGATCTGTTATATTTATGCAAGCCACAGCTTAAAACTTCAAATACAAGTCAATCAATGAACAAAAACCAAACTCCTTCCAAAAATGCTTTTAAGGCCTGACTGGTTTGTTTCTGGAAACCTGTTTGAGCTTTCCAAGCATCCTTGACTTGAGCTGCATAGTGGCTGTGCCTGGGAGATTTCATCGCCCTCTCTGGGTGGGCAGCAGTGTTCAGATGAGTGTTTCCCACCTGCAGTTTGAGTCAGGGACATGAATTTCATACTTTTAAATGAAGGTTCTTACGCACAAACATTGGTTTGATGAACAAATTTATTGTATTAATTGGGCTAAAACCAAACCCATCTAGAAGACAATAGGCAGAAGACTGTCTCTGCCTGTTCTCTGTATTTGTGTCTCGGTGGCTTCAGTTTAAGTTCCCTTAATTTGACTTTTCATGAAGGGATCCAGCAGACTTGCATTCTGCTTTTTTTATGTATGCCTGGCATACTGCTAAAGTCTGGCCACCCTAACAGTAGCTGTAATGAAAGCTGCTCAGTTGTGAAATATACAATCCATTCTTAAGCTTTTTTAAGTCTCACAAAGTTGTTAGAGCAGATCACCTCTTCAAGGTGAATGAGAGAATGTATTTGCCAGCAGTATGGTTCTTTTTACCTCTTAATAGTGCAACAATATTATTTAAACTTCAGTGTGTTAAGTTCACAGCCTCAAGAGATGTCTGGATCATATGGTTACTCTGGTCTGTAGTAGGTTGAATTCAGTTAACTGACAGACCAGGGACCAATCTGATGGGATGAATACCGCACTAACATCTGATTTTAACTAGAATGTGTTACTGTAGGCTAGGCGCAAGTGAAAGCAGAGTTCAGATGAACTTTATTTAAATAAACTCTAGAAACCAAACAGACAAATGGTAATGGAAAGTGCAGAAAGCTGCCTTAAACTAGGCTAGTCAGTATGTCTACCTAGCCCTGTATTGTCTAAGGACGGTGGCTCTTGGGCAGAGAAATCCTTCCTAGGGCCTTATGTACAATCTTGCTGTTTAAAATTGGGGGAGGGGCACGGGGGGAATGATACCTGGAGTATTCGTTTGCAAAGCCTGTATGTAGCCTTTCAGTCAGTGAGCTCTGTAGTTCCTTCTGAAGCCAAGTGGGGATGAGGCAGTTCTCAAAGTGCCCGAATGGCTTGTGGTGTTCTAGTCCTTCCCTGTATCTGTCGGTCGTCACTTTGCTCTCTTTGTCAAAGTTTCTTACTTGCTCTGTAAACCTGTTAATAGCTGATCTGTACCTGCTGCTCACAATGCCTGGTGAGGACGTGGTGAAGAAAAGCGCCACTGCAGCAGAGGCAGCTGTTGGTTTAATGGCAAAAGGAGAGCCCTTTATTCAAGTAGACCTTATATGGAGAGCAGGTTGTCTGCTTGGGAACTGCTAGGCTATCTTTGTTTCCTGCCTCCTCTTTGCCTTTAGTAGGAAACATTAGGTTTTTTTATGCCGGGGTGGTGGTGGTAATGTGAGGTTTCTTAGTCGTCTTTTGTCTTGGGCACAGCCAGGAAATGCCCTTCCTGTTTGTGACCCTTTATTCAGTCCACCGGAGTCTGGGATGACTTGGAGGTACTCATGCACTTACAGTTCAAGGGCAAGCTTTTTGGCAAAGGTTGCATAAGATGGTCTGCAGAAGGGACCATTGCATGCTGTCCTCGAGCCTACATGAGTACAGTCACTGATGTTGCTCTCAATTTGCTGTATGTGTAATTCTGATCTGTAGGATTTGCGAGTCCGTGCAACATACAAAGTAGGGTGAGTGCTTTGGTCTCCTATTACAAATAGAAGGAAAATGCACTGCTGTGATGGAACTAAAGTAAGCAAAGGTCCATTTACAATTCTATTCATGGAATCCCACACGTTCACCACCTCTACTATAAAGCCCAGCAACTTCCATTTTTCCAGCATTTGTTTGCTGTTAAAAGAAAGATAGTTGCTTCCAGTAGCTTTTATAATATGGCTCTATAGGCCATCTAGGCCCTGCATGTACATTTTAAGGAAAATGTCCTGCTGCTCACCTTTGCTCCTTCTGATTCCTTTTATGATTCTAATAGAATGTCCCGTTAGTTCGGCTTCGACACAGACGCTCTCGCTCAGCTGAGGAGAGATGGGTTGACCATAAGCCTCCCTCCAACATACAGACAGACACCATCATGCAACCTCACGTCCCTCATGCCATCACAGTGGCAGCTGCAAATGAAAAGGCACTGGCCAAGTGCGACAAGTACATGCTGACCCACCAAGAGGTGGCTTCCGATGGAGAGATTGAAACAAAGCTTATCAAGGTAAAGCAGAGGACCACAGAGTCCTTCCCAAGGATTGGGCTTTGAGGGAGGCCCAATGATATATGTGGGTGGGCGAGATTGGGAATGCTAGAGAATAATTCACCATGGTATGTGCACTATGTCTTGATTTTCTTTTGGATGGGACCTTTTTCCTAGTTATAGTTTTGACGGTTTGAGCAGGTGTGCTTTTCCAGTCCCTAGAATTGTTAGATATGGCAATACTTTACTAAATTGTAGTCCATTAATTAGGTCTGAACTGTGAGGTCTGCAGGGAAGTAATAGAAATCTGATGGGAGTTTGCAGATCTGGCTTTAAGCCTACACTTGCACTCCCTTACCTTACTGGACCCATTTAGCTGTACTGGAAGATCAAAGAGGCCTTTCTCTTCTTGCTCGGTCTACAAATCTGTAAATGAAGACATGTAGAGGGTGATTTAAAATAGTTGGAAAATGACTGCTCTGTTGACTGGCTGATAATGCCCATAATGTAAATGGCTTCTTGTTTCCAGGGCGACGTTTATAAGACTAAAGGAGGAGGACAAGCTGTCCAGTTCACTGAGATAGAGAGGCTGAAACAAGAATCTCCAACACGGTGAGTTGCTCCCAGTCTGAAAGGATTCTTTGGCTTTTGACATACTGGTTCAGTTGCTATAGTTAAATAGGGGCATCTGGGTGAGCTGGTTCTTCTTTGTGGTCTCTGTGAGTGCAAACTAATGGGCTAAGTCTGCGCATGCGCAGAGGCCTCAGAACATTCTAGAGCTAAAGTAACCATTTAGGACCGAGCCCTCGTGGTCTGCCCGCCCTGACAGTTACCTCAGTTCCATTTCTTCCGCTGCAGCAGCAGGTCTCATTCTCTAGAGCTCGTCACGCGGGAATCGGAACCTATTAAGCAGCAATCTTTTTGATCGAAAACTTACTTCGTTTCCCCTGTTGCAAATAGAAAAAAAATTGTTCACCGTTTAGCCTTCCCACAGTTCGGTTCCCCTCCCCCTTCCCTCCCCATTTTCCCCACCTTTTTATGACCCCGAAGGTCTCCTTTAAAAGCTGTGCCTCCTGCCAAAAGAATATTCCATTTAGAGACGGTCATCAGTTTCACCTTTTCTGCCTTGGCGAGACTCCTCTCCCCCAATCCTGCCCTCATTGTAGAAATTTCACCAAGCAGGCGCTAGAACTCCAAGACCTCTGTCTCCGCGCCGCTTTGTGGGAGAAGTCCCTTCAACTGCCCGAAATGGACAATAAATCCACTTCAACTGCCGAGATGCCTACTTTATCTCCCAAGATCAAGCCGCCTAAACCCAAGGCTTCTTCTCTTCCTGTCAAACCTAGAGCCAAGGTCTCTTCTTCAATGCCCCAGTCGATGCCCCAGCGACCATCTCTTAGATCGCCACAAGAGATTACATCTACCAGGGAGCCTTGCCCTCCAATCCATCCGGACCATTCATCTCCCATGAGTCCTGGGTCACCTCAATCTTCCAAGCAGGGATCAGCTTTGGATCCACTACCAGCGAAATAGAAACGCTGGTGGGAACAATTTGGGAAGTTATTTGATCCCCGTCGTCTCTACGGATTCGAGTCTTTGAATTTAGAGTCGTACTCCTCCTCATCCTCATATACAAGCTCATCAGAGGATGAGTACTCTGGCTCGTGAATTCGATGGTACCGACCAATAAATCCATGTCTGTGTGTGTGGTGTTCTTGCTTTAGTTTTGGGAACAGTACTTATTTATTTATTTATTTTATTAGATTTCTATCCTGCCCTTTTGAACCTACTTATCTAGGTTGGATTTGCTCACAATGTTTCAAAAACTCCATTTGCATTTTCCAAATAAATGTAACTGAAATGGGGCATAAATAACAATTCTGTACAAGAAATAAACATTTGAGATAAACTGTCAAAAATATGCACACACAAAACAAGCATGGTAGATTAGAAATAAACTGGTGCCCTGCATTGTGATGATAATCCGTTCTGAAAAAATCGTCGCTATACAGATTTGTCGCTATGCAGGGCAAAAAAGCCCATAGGAACGCATTGAAAGCGAAAATCCTCCATGCGGCCGCCATTTTCACTGCCCGGTAAGCGAGGAAAGGGCACGAAAACACTGCGGGCGGCCATTTTGGAACTGCCGATCAGCTGTTTTTAAAACATCGTTATGCGATAATCGGTAAGCGAAACGCTTACCGATCTTCGCAAAGGGGTGTTTTGCCATTAGAAACATCGCAATGTGATCACAAAAAAGCCATGGCTATGCGGATTCGTCTTTAAACAAATCGGTCGTTATGCGGGGCACCACTGTATGCTACACTGGCTATAACATAGTGATAGGACATTTGCTTTCCCCTCCTTGTTTGCGAGAGGTTGACCTTACTTTAAGGCAAGAAATGAGCTTTCTCTTCTTTAGCCCTGCATCTGTGAACTCGCACTGTGCCTCATGAAATATGTTACTGGATGCCAGTTCCCCTGCCTAATGTTTCCTTGCTTTTTCCAGTCGCAAGCGAAGATCCTCCCCCTCAAGGCCTTCGCCACCAGATGGGGACACAGAGTCAGAGTGGACTGATGTAGAAACGAGAGTAAGACAAAAGAATTTTGGGCTAAGCATACTTTTGGTAGGGGTGGGGGAGTGGCTGCTTAACTCTAATATGTGTTTCTCTTCAGTGTTCAGTGGGTGTAGACATGAAGGCAGGCTGTCGTCTTGGACCTGCATATCAACATTATGCTGAACCCAAGTAAGTTTCTCTTTCTTTCACTCCCTTTTCCCCACCCCTACCACTGAGAGACATTGGTTGTTTTCTGAAACAGTTGTGACTAGTGCACCAGACTGGACCCTAAAGTTGAAATATTAGGAGTGCTGCTTTTGGAGGTGGCAGGGAATAGGACTTGTGGGTGCAAAGTTTGTTGTTGTTAACAGTAGTTCCCCCACAAATAGATATCCATTGGGAAAACTATTCATTCATTCATTCATTCATCATTTGAATTTATATCCCGCACCATCTGGCAATCAGGCCATTCTGGGCAGCTAACAACAATATAAGGAATAATATTAAGAACACAATAAAAATAAATTACTGTAATACATAACAAATAGGGAAATTAAAACAGATGGCAAGAAAGGTGGTAAAAAGGAGAGGATGGCAAAAAGAATGGTAAAAAGGGAGAGCGAGATCCTAGTGCTCTGGGAAAGCCTGGCGGAAGAGCTCTTTTGAACCCATCCAGCAAGGGTTGAATTGTCCTCTAGAAATTATGTAGGTATCATCTGGCTTCTAACATTTATTCATTAGTTATATATAATGAACTGAATACAGGGCAGAATTTATATCTACCTAATGAATAAATGAACTGAAGTGAACTGAATACAGCATGCACGGCTGTCCTGCCTGCCTGCTTCTGTCTTCACAGAAACAGCTAGCGGGCTAAGTGAGGCTGAGAGAGCGATAGGCTCAATATCACATAATGCTGACTTTCATGGCTCATTAGGAGCTTGCATCTAGATCTCCCAGGTTGAAATCCAGCACGTGTACCAAGATCTCCTTTGCCCAGGCCACTGCTATAGTCTCATTCTGAGTCCTAAAAGTTCATTTTTGCCATCTTTCTTAGAGTCATTTGTGGGGTTCTAAATATTGCAGATGGCTGGCACAGCTTCTCATGCTGTTCCTTGTTTGTGGCTCCACTGACTAGATGGTGGTGAGGATGGATAATGTTCATTAAAGATTGGAGTTGCTGAGGAAAGCTGTCATTTAACAGCACGAAGGAGCAGTGCAGCTTCTGTGGGGAACAGGACTGGGCGAATAAACTTGTATGACCTGGCACAGCAGTAGTAGTGTTCATGTGTTGTGAGTAGATAAAGAAGCTTTTAGGGTTGAAGGACTTCAGGGGATCACAATGTGTGAGAGAGACTTTTACACAGGCATTTAAGCAAATGTGCTAAATTCCAGTTTCTAGGAATCAACACAAACTTGTCTCTTCTTTGCAGGCGTAAAAAAACATGAATTTTCGTGGATTATCTGTTGAGGTTATTTTCTCAAGTTACTACAGACCACATAGCTGACTATGGTTGGACAGTGTCTGCTATGCATGATTCGACAGCTGTAACGCAAAAGGGGCATATATATTTGGTTTCTTAGACTGAATTTGTAAATAAAGCAATATTGTATTGAGTATATTATATTTCTAAGTACAACTCAGTATAACTCCTGGCCATGCTTTTTCTAGTCGGTTTGAGGAAGAGGTCTGTCATGCAAGGCTCCACAGGTTAGATGGGCCAGCACTGTGCCTGTATTCAGCTCCCTGAAATGCAAGATGCATCTTACTCTTATCTAACTTAGCTCTCAAAGTACGTTTTCACAGAAGATTCATAGTGAAGAGGTGCTGGATAGGAAAAAAAAACATTTGATCCTATAAAAGTGGCTAGCAAGGAAAATGCAAGGCTTCCCTTTCTTTCTCTTCCCTGTGACAAGGACGAGCTTAAGAGGAAAGCTTGTGGGTTCGAGCTTCTGTGCATTTCAGGCAAACTAAACGCATGTGCGATGCTGACCCATCCAGAATGAAGTTTTGGATGAGACCTCTTTCTCAAACCAACTAGATGAAGAAAGGATTGCAGAGTGGTAGAGCTTACTCAACTTTGTTCCTTCCATTACACAGAAGGAGCTAATGGAGCTTAGATTTCTCTTGGTGCATGGAGAAGTGACTCCATTTGGCCATTCCTTGCAGCTTAGCCACTACCAGCAGAAAATGCTGGATTCTCCACAGTGCTGAGATGCAGGGACCTCTATGCCCCTTGGCATAAAAAAGATGGAAATGGGGTGGAGCTTGAGAAGCGGCTTCCACGTTGGTCCCAAGAAGAAATCTGGCTCCTAGGACTAATCTTTCTGATGTGGCCCTTGCACCTGTGCAGAGCCAGTTTTGAACTTTCTAGCATCACTTAGCTTAGTCCTGCCTCTGCGCAAACTATGCATACATATTCTCACCCCAGCGCCTATCATCAACTCCCCCTTTCGCACTGTTAAAGAAACATCTGAAACTGCGAATAACTGAGTAACTTCCTCTTGTTCTATTCTGCCAAGTTTTTAGGCATTTTTTCTACCTGTTGGAAGACTCCCCATTTTCTTCTTCCCTGATTCTATGGCATCATTACCTGCTTGCGTCATAAATTGTCTTCATAATTTTATGGCTTCTTAACACCTTGCTTAGAAATGCACACTCTGTAGAGGCAAAATAGCTTCTGTTACTAATAGAATGGCTCTTTTCAAAAGGAGATCCGTCTGGTCCTTTACTGCAAAATTTATAGGGACTTCACTAACCAGGGTTTTCAGAATCACCTATCAAACCTTTACCTCTTTGCCTGAAAACTGTAAAATAAGCCGCCCAGAACACGGCCCTTGCGTGCAGCCCCCCTCTTGATTTGTGTGAGACTTGTTTCATTGTTCGTATTGTGTTCCAGTAAATTTATTTTCCTCTTTGCACTGAGATGTGTTTTCCTGTATGGATTGGGACAATTTGTCTATTGAATCGTGGACCCTTGAACTATGGGATGGCACTCCAGAGTGTACTGGGGACCTATTCAGCAGGCTGTTAATTCAGGGCTTCCCTCTGTTCCAAGAGCAGATACACTCCAAATGGAAGCACCTAAAACTCAAGTCTTTCCATGTGAGCACAACTGCACTAGAGGGGATGCCCCCTGTGAATGTGTGCTTCTGCAGCAAGGCTGAAGGTTGGGGATTGACATGTGCTATGTAAGTCCCCCCCCAACCTCCATTTTTGGTACTTTAAAAGATAATTTTGACCTGGCTTATGGCCTAGGCACTACAGGGGTTGTGCAATGCCACCTCCAGCCTGACCTTGTGGGGTCTTCTTCACTGCAGTCCTAAGGTTCTAAGTAGAGATGGGGTTATTTGTTATATGAATACTGCTGTGCACGTGGTGGCGGGGAAGTGGTGGTGCTGTGGGTTAAACCGCAGAAGTCTCTGTGCTGCAAGATCAGAAGACTTGCCATCGTAAGATCAAATCCACACAACGGAGTGAGCGCCCATCGCTTGTCCCAGCTCCCACCAACCTAGCGGTTCAAAAGCATGCAAGATACAAGTAGATAAATAGGTACCAGCATGGTGGGAAGGTAAAACAGCCTTCCGTGTCTAGTCACACTGGCCAGGTGACCACGGAAGATTGTCTTCCGACAAACACTAGCTCTATGGGTTGGAAACGGAGATGAGCACTGCCCCCTTGAGTCAGACACGACTGGACAAATTGTCAAGGGGAACCTTTACCGATTGCACACTCTAATTCAGGCCTAACTAACTACATCCTCAGTGCTTGCCATGGTGTGTCTATGTCCTCGACTATCTTTTGTGGGTACTGCCACCTCCATCCTATATAGAGGATAAGGGGAAACCATGGAAGGGACACACCACTGTGCACTGCAGTTGGGAAGGAGTCCCAGTTACGACCACCAGCAGAGGCCCATCTGAGTGTGGCCAGCTCTGCAGCTGCATTCTCTGCCAATCCGCTGCCTCATTGATGTGGAAACCGCAACCAGGGAGATGATGGAGTGCCAGCTTAAGTTGCATCTCTTCCTTCACCATCGGGAGGTTAGATGCCCTGCCAGTCATGTCTGATAGGTTATTTCACTGACAATATGTATATATATAACTCTATAGATAAAACCAGAAGTTGGTTAGATTAAAAAAGTGTATTGGATATCCAATACTAAACAATAAACATGACAGTATTAAAAATTTATAAGCGTATACAGCAAATACTACAGAAAAAAAATGTACAGAAAATTAGATGTTTACAGCAGTCCTCAGAACTCTCCTACATCAGAACTGTAAAACAATATACAGATCCCCTGTCCTCCATAATGGAGGAAGCTGCCACAAAAGCAGCTTAGCTATGACACTACAAGATACACAATGCTCTTTAAAGTCACAAGATATGTAAAAAACAGTGTTAAAATGTGTAAAAGTGCAATACATATAGTACACTGACTTGAATAAATGTTTTCTTTTTGATTTAACCTTTAAAAAACCCAACTTTGAACAGTTGTTTTATTATTAAAAATATCCCCCGCCCCCTTCCCAGGTTCATGGCAAGATTGACATTCAGGGTGTTCTACGTAAGTAGCAATATATTCACAAAAATAAAATAAAAAAATCCACCAGTGGGGGCTGGGGGTAGAAAATACTGAGTACACATGATGGCATATCTTTGGGTATAGGTACAAGAGAGAAATGTATACATCTGAGGGGCAGGACTCGTGCGCCAACAGAATGCAGTGGAATTGAAGAGAACCCTACACAGAGAAAGGAGTTCCTGATCTTTGCTGTGATAACATTGTACAATGACAAGCAGTCAGGTAGAACACTCTTCCTGTCAGATTTTTTTTTTCATTTTGTAGGTGTTTCTACAAAATGGTGCTCAAGGCATATATATAGTCAGCTCCATTGCCTCCCAACTTAAGGCCCTGGATCTAAGAGCCCAACTCCAAAGAAGCCCATGGTAGCATGTATGCACAGAGCAGGCCTTTTAGATACACCCCAGTGCCTCCTTTGGAGCCGTTTCTGATTTATGATGAGGTTGGGTGTGCCGAAGGTATTCACTGTCCTCTACGAGCACACAAATCCACAACACTCCCACATTTCCCAGAGAACTGGATCCAGGCCAGTGTCTGATTCACCCTCATTCCTCAACGAATTCCCAGTTTGGCCATATATTGGAATTTTCACTGACTGACTGCCCCAACTCCAATCAAACATAAGCTTTCGTTGAATTTGCTACAATTAAGGAAATTGGAAAAGAATCTACATATACCCTAATGCTAAAGAATGTTCCTGAGGTATCAGGATGGCTGCTGATGGAAGACAGAACACTGAGCTTGAATCTAGGTGAACCATTTTTACATTTCATGGCACTTTTATCACTGTAAAAATGAATACAGTATCTAAAAATAGATGGCTTATTGTTTGGATCCAGCATAGCAAGTTTTGTGCATATGTTATAGCTGCTCACCAGGATTAATTCAATGTTTCATCATCAGAAACTTTACAGTCAAATGCCAGTAACTTTTTTTGGTCATATCTGGTTCCAAGTTTTCAAATACATCTGCCTCTATTAGGTCAGAAGCAAACACAGATCTGGAACCATTTTCTGGAGGAAAAAACAGCTTGGGAAACGAGAATTTGCTGGAAGAGAGTGGGTAGCAAAAGCTGTGCGTGGCCAAAAAAAATTGTTCAGTAATATATAATTCCAGCCTTGATTCCATGAGATATTAAAGAACCTATACAGTCCGCTGGTGATCAGAGACCAGGAGCTGTTATGATAACTCGATCTCTGAGCCTACTGCTAGCACTGGACCTGATCTGCAACACTGCTGAGACAGCAAATTTGCCTCCATAAGATCTATGTGTCTCTCTGCCATCCTAACACCCTTTAAAGGTGTTTGTATACATTCCAAAACAATCGGATTCTTTCTCATTGTATTCTTTTCCCTAACAGAGTATGGTGGGAGAGGCAGTAAGCTGATAGCAGGGAGGAAATCAAGTTTTGCTTGAGAAGCTTTCTTTCACCCTCTTCTCTCATGAGAACAGCACTTGAGTCCTGTTAGTAGTTCCTGCTTGTTTCTAGAAGCAAACCTGCAAAGACATTTTATTCTGATTGCAAAATGTTTCTGACCACCTTTGGGATGGTGTACAGTTATAGAGAAAGGTGACTCACAGTTAGTTTATGACTGGCCTCCATACATTAAAAAATCTGGAAGAGAAGACTATGTTGAAAGCACAGGTCTTAAAATAAAACATTTTAAACAACAGAAAGTTTTGCAGGTAAGAAACTGGTATCTGATCCTAAAGAACTCTATATTATAAGGGTATTTCTTAATGAAACTCCCTTGCAAATTAGGAAACAGACACCAGCAGATGATGGGTAAAACATTCTTTCACAAACTCCTGTTTCATGATTCTGGCCTAATTCTCTCAAATATTTTTTTTGTCCACACAAGAAATGTCAACTATTTTGGCATGTGCTTACATGGACAAAGCTAATGTCTCAAGGTAGTAATTTTTCTGTCACATTGATTGAGGATGTGTTCCTGTTATTAAACAAGGATTATTAAATTCACACATGATATTCTGCCTACTTTGGCATATGTTGAAGGTCAGTTGGAGCTATTCAGATTGATAAAATTCATTTCATTGTTCCTTAGGAATAATGAAACTTCCTATCTACTCTGACTTCCTACTCCCATCCTATACTGAAAATGCATTAAAAAGGCAAAACTTTCTTTTGTGTTACAGGTTAATCCAAATAGATAGCTAATCTCACAGTGACGAGAGAAAAATCTAGTCAGGCTTTTAATAATTGTAATATAAAAATAAAAAAGCTTACAAATAGCAAAGCAGCATCCCCCAAGACCATGGATTAACTGCTGGAAAGTGATGTAATTATACACACACTAAAAAAAAAACTGAACTCACACTGGCAATGAATTCCTGTACACAATAGAACAAGCAATCAAATGTCCGTCAAGGCTGTGGGAAACAACACAAATTCCTTTTTTCATCAGATTACATTTTTTAATAAAAAAAAGATATAATAAAATAAAAACACACAAATAAAATTGTACATAAATGAGAATGTCCAACACTGAAAAAGCAGGGAAGGTCACAGCACTGAGACAAAACCCAACTCAAATTAACGTTCAGTCCCATTTCTTCATCTGGATATACTAGATCTCATCAGCCTGACGCATGTCTCCCTGCTTCCCTTTCCTGTGTCACCTCGGCAGGAAGTGGAATTCAACTTTCCAACAGGTTCATTTCAGGGAAATGAATACAAAAGTCACTTGGATTAGCCAGCACTGGCAATGATGCTGCAGCTGGCTGCCCGTCCCTCTTGTGCTGTCCCCCCTAGTCTCTGTACATTTTCTTGTGCTCCAAGGCTAAGTCCCAAGACCTGCGAAACAGGGTTTGGAGTCATTTTCTTGGACAAGGTGGTCACGCTGTTGTGATGGCGTTAAGGTCCTTCATTAGTCCTTCCAGGTGGGCCATCTCTTTGGTCAGCTCATCCGGTTCATAATTCTGCAGGAGATTTAACAGGGTTACTGGACAAGATGGGCTGCATTGTTTGGGAAGGAAGCGAGAGCCAGGGAAGGGACCGGGACCAACAGCTCTGAATTTGGGCATGGCAGCAAAGTCAACTTGATTAGATGGATTGTGTTACTACAGAAACTGAAATGTCCCCATCCCATTTTTCATTTTGCTAAAGGAATGCAAAGGGAAAGGTGAAGACAGGAGCAATGTCCAGCATGTAAACAAACCCAGACAAACAGTAAATGGCGAATTAACACAACACAATGTGACGGAGATGGGGGAGGACACAAGGAAAGAGGAAAAAGAAAAAAGATAAATCAACTTTTTTGCATCCTGGTACTCTAAAGTAATGACTTCAGGCATGCTCCAACTGCCTCCCAACTCTCACTGAGAAGCATGTTGAGGTCTTTTTTCAGAGTGTGCATCAAAGGAATGGGGTTGTCTGTTCATCTCCAGTAGAAACTACCCCACAAAAGCATTTGTAAACCACAGCACAACTGATAATCTAAGTATTTCAGATTCTTTAACAGAATTGGCATTCTCATTTTAATAACCCCAGGTAATACATTCTGTTTTGGAAAGTGTATTATCCTTAGTCTGAAAGGGAATTTTAAACACTCGAATGAATGCTGAACTCTGTCCATGCCAGTATTTTGAGCCTGCTGTTGAGCAAAAATATCCATGCTAGAATTAGAAGTCAGAATGATGGACTTGCCTATATGCCCCTAATCTTTCTATGAGAGCCGGAAACCTACTTTGGCTTTTTAACAATAAAACATGACTATCTGGACTATACAGCCAAGTTCCAACCACCATAATATATGTTACTTAAAGTCTACTGAGAGGAATTCCACTTTGGAAATCTGAAATCCAACATTCTGGCCTGGACCAAGATTATAATTAACAATGCGATTGGCTTGAAAAAAGTAACTTGGCTGCTCTGTCCTGAGATTACATAAAAGGAGCTAGGCTGCCATTTCGTTCTGTAAAGAAATTACACAAAAGGGGGGAAATGCTAACATGGGGATTCAAAGCTGCTTTTGAGCAAGTCTTCCTAGTGCCATAGGACTAATTATGACTAACTGATAAAGAGATTTCCCCCAGAATTGGGGACTTTATACAAATTACATTGGTTGCATAACTGTGCTTTGTCACATGCTGGAAGAAGTAACTGCTGTCACATGACAGCAATGAACAATTACTGATGGGCCGAACCCTGGGGGGGTATGGGCAATTCTGAGTTACTTTATTCTGTGTTCTCAGACATCTAGTGATTTTTATAGAGCAGCTCATATAAAATAAGACTTCAAAGGTTAAGGCTTCATTCTAGCAGAATACTTACACTTTCGGAGTCTTCGAGCATCCTTGTAGTTTCCTGGACATCAGGTGCACTTGGGACCACAACCGGCATTGGAGGTCGAGTTCTGCCTAGAGTGCCAATCGAGGCAGTCTTCACTGAATGAACCGGATGGCCAGCAGCTTAACACAAATTATATTTGCAGTTAGTACGCTGAATAAACAATTTAGGCAACTGGGATTAGTCAATTCAACACCTGCAGCTACATTGCCATCATGTTTTCTCAGATCTCTGGCCATGTATAAACTCAAATGCTCAAGTACAGTTTAAACAATGAAAACTATACTAGCCACCCAGCTCTAAACTATTACTTCAAAGGCGTGGTACAGCACCCAAAGAAAGCCCGTAACAGTAACGTCAGACAAATGTCTTTAGATGGGTTGTCACTTTAGAATTGGTGTAACACTGAGGAAAAGATTCTCTCACTTCCTCTGGCATGGCACGACAAACAGTCCCTCAGGAACAGCTGAGCATCCTACATTCTGCCCAGTATGACCGTCACCATTTTGGGACAACCCAGTGAGGCTTTACTAAGAGTTAACCAGCAACGGCTCCCCTTCCTTTTTGCTAACACCCCGTCCCTTCACAAAAGGCAGTGGTAAAGAGCTGCCTTCCGTGTATAAAACGACCCTCATTTTTTCTCAAATTATTTAAGAAAAAGTGTCATTTTATACACGGAAAAATACAGTAATCTGGCAAAGTGATCTCTGAACTGTACTCCTAATTAGAATAACTGCTTGGGGAAACTAAAATGGTAGCTTAAAAATTGTATATAAATATAAATCTTTCCATCCATTTTGAGATAAACATTTGAAGACAAAAGTGCGAGGACCTTTTTTTTTTTTTTTTTTTTACCATGGGTTGTACTCCTTTAGGGTTAATACACTGGCCACCACCTTCTCTCTTTCTCACCTTATTTCCCATGACACTTTTCTCTTGACTCCCCTAATGCCCTAATCTCCTGCGCTTCAGGACACTCTTGCCAGAATTTTTGTTACTAAGGGGCAGGACCGAAGCAGGTACTTTGGTACATATTTTACTTTGGTACTTAAAACTGTTGCTTTAGTTGTGATATTTTTACACTCATTGCACTTTTCAAGGAATCAGGTGTCTCTGCTTCTGAAGGATCACAACTCTTCCTACAGAGTTGAAGTCTGAAAAAGTGGATGTATCCATAAAACTCTCGTGAAAATATAAGAGCTAGCCTTTAAGGTGCCACAAGATTTTTGCTTTCTGATGGATAGAACCCTAGAGGTGTGGCCATCCAAGTTAATTCATTTTGCCTTTTTCGGATATGCTTAGACAGACTAACACAACTTCTTCTTTGAAGCCCATTTCCTGCATGCAAGACTTCTGTAGTCCACAACAGGAACTCCTTGGCACTCACTTTGCTGGGATAATAAAGGTGTGCTGGGCAGAGCAGGGTCATACGTTGTCCCGGCAGGTGGGACTGCTGGCACAGCAAAGCTCTTCAGAGGATGAGAGGGACGGACATGGGCAGTGGGAAGGTTTGGACCTGCCTCCTCCTCCTGCGTACTGGGCAGGTAGGACCCTGTGGCATTTTCTGGCTCCTGATGCTCAGCACAACACGTCTGAGAAGAGGAAGCAGGCATGGTATCTGTGCTGGGTGTATTCCGAACAGAATCTAGTTAGGGAAGAAAATGAAAATTCATTTTTACTTCAACACAACACAACAGTCCTGCTAATATAAAGCTAACCCCCATCCTTCAAGCACTGTTCTGCAAGTTATTTTTACTGGAATTAGGTAAGCAGTCACCTCAGCAGTAAGCCACATACATTCTCTTAAACACATCCAGGCAGTAGAAGGTCAGAGGAAAAAAAGAACACCTCATATGAGTTGGATTCACCCAATAACAGAAGCCACAGCCTTCAGTTTGCTAGACCTGAGCAGGGTTGTTCATAATATGGTATCTTGGATAATATTAATTCAGAGAGCTGCCGTAAGTTCAAAACGACTGGATGGCAGATACTAATAAACTGAGAACATGGAGATGTCACCAAAGGTTTGCTTGATCTAATTCATATTTACATTTCTGGACTCTACGTCTTTGAAACCTAGACTCTATTCTGTTCAGCAAGAAGTCACTACTGGTCTTCTGCAATGGCCTCACCATCACAAATACTGTATATAGAGCCTCGTGGCGTAGTGGTTAAAACGCTGTACTGCAGCTAAAACTGCTCACGACCTGGGGTTCAAATCCCAGGTAGCTGGCTCAAGGTTGACTCAGCCTTCCATCCTTCCGAGGTCGGTAAAATGAGTACCCAGCTTGCTGGGGGGGCAATGTGTAGCCTGTATAATTAAAATTGTAAACCGCCCGGACAGTGCTTGTAGCGCTATGGGGTGGTATATAAGTCCAATAAATAAATAAATAAATATAGCTAGTGAATCCAGACACCAGCTGATTGACTGGATTAGCTAAGATATCTTTACATTTGCTCTTAATTATTTATCTTCAGATAGAACATATTTTTAACTGAACAGCTCTTCAGTAATTGTGTCCCATTCATGCATACAACAGGCACTTTAATCTTTCTAGTTTCCTTATTGCTAGTATATTTTAAGGAATATAGATCATGTGTATTCTGACATCATAGTTTACTTTTAACTCATGCTGCAAAGATAAATCATTAGGTGTGTAATTAAACAACAGATTGTTATTACCCTCACCACAAAGCAACTGTTCACAGTTTGCATTAAGAAGACAGTGAATTATGCAGATCTCATGAATGAGAAAAGCTCATCAATTATGCAGATATCAATGAGAAAAGCAAGATTATTAAGCCATAGATCAAATAAAATTCAATCACAAAAGCATCCAGAATAACTTCATATTGTCAAAGAATTATAATGACCATATTTAATATGTGGTAATAACAGGTTGCCATTGGAAGCAATGGCTTTTTGAGTGGTCATCTGTGAACGTACACAAATGTGCTTCTGTGCCTGCAGAGATGATCACTTTGAACATTTCAGAGCTGAGCAATTGTGCAGTTGCACCACCAACACCCGCCTACCATGCATTGTCATACCTGCCAATATCACTTCCAGTTCACCACAAAAATCCATAAAGAGAAGGACAGCGGTGTGAGAGTTCACAGATGATTACTTGAAGAATCCAAGTTATTAACAGTCCTTCTTCATGGCCTCTGTTTCACAAAAATGGGAAACCAGCAAACTATCTTACTGGAGGTGTGTGGTGTCATATCAGATTTGGAGAAAGACTCTTCTATTAAAGGGTGCACCAGCAGTCCAGACAAAAGTGACAGATGCATATAGAAGGCTGAGTGCCTCTGCTGTCACAGGGCAAATCTGTGGTAGGGAGACACTACAGTGAGCTGATGCCTAAGTTGATACTGAACTCCTTGAGTGGCTCGTCACTCCCATGAGGCAATGGTGGTTTGGCTATTTGGTGAACAAGGCAACAAGCCAAATGAAGCAGTGTGAGAAACATAGAAGGCCAGTGCCCAGCAAACCTCTAAGGTGTGAACAGATTAGTCTTATGGAAAGGAAGGATTCTGAAAAATCATGGTAAAACTAAGCCCTGATTCAACTGAAATTTGGGCAAAGGATGGTCTTGCTCATATAACAGTTCAGGTAAGGATATTAGCATGGGCGGAAGCTGCCAAGAAATAGGAGTCCAAAAAGGAGCTAGATAAATCAGAAAGCAATCAAATAAAAGTCTTCCGTGAAACAATAATGAAATAAAGGTGATGAAGTAGAAGTTAAGAGATAACAGAAAAAAGATCAAAATGCAAAGCTCAGCTACAGTGGCATGTTCCTATGCTGTTGCTCTGGTGGTGGGTGGAAAAGAAACAGAGGGAAGTGATATTGGCGTGAGGGGCCCTGCGTGGTAGGAGGATGTTACATGTTCAGCTCTGGGGCTTTCCAAACAATCCTCTGTGCAGATGCAGAAGCCGCACTGTGTGAGTCACAAAGTCTACAAAGAAGAATCCTGCTTCCTTGCTCTCCCCCATAACTTTACACATATCCCAAACTTCAGCTTTGCATATAGACAAGATTCACTCTAAGCAGCAACCATTCACTTGACTTATATATCAGTTATAGCAACATAAAGATCTCAGAGAAAGTGTTTTGTTTCGCTTTTGAAATCCAGCTGTTCACCTTGTAAGCATTCCAGCGCAATCCTTGATAGTGGCTTATTTACAATTCAAGATAAATAACTGACCTAGAGAGATGAGGACCTGATACTTTCCTATAGGAGGTTTCTTTAACTGTTTATTTTCAAGTTATTTTCCTGAAGATTAACAATAACAGTCATCCATGCATGAGCGCATAATAGTACCTCTTGCCTTAAAGGCTAAATGGTCCCCCCTTGAGAAACTACTATCAAGATTTCATACTCAGACATGAAGAAGGCAAACAAAGCCTCAACTATTAAACAGAAATTCCCTAACTCTGTTTAGCCAGCATTTTAATTAAACAGTATTCCCTAGCTGGCCACATGAGCAGCAGGACTTATTAATTTTTAATGTTTTAAGAATTGTTTTAATACATGATATTTTATATTGTCTTTTAAAATGTTTTTAATGTTTTTAAGTTTTAATGTTGTACGCCGCCCAGAAGCCACTGGTAATGGTGCGGCTAAAAAATATTGTAAATAAATAAATAAAATAAATAAAATACCTGTTTTTCTTCTATACTGCTGTCTAAACACAACTTAGCAGTACCACAATAACATTGTGCTTGCGGAAACACCATCTACAAATTATATCCAGACAATACACAGGCCTTTAGTGTGTTACGATTCATAAAACATGCTGTTAGAAGGGGATATTATTATCCTTTTTTGTAAACCAGACACAGTATATATCTGACTGAGTTGATTCCAAGTATGAAAAGAGCTTGATTCATTTAAAAAAACATTTCGAGAATAAGAGAAGTAGCTGATTCCCTTTTCCTCTGGAGTTCTTTACCAGCACTGAAATGATCACCCTATCATCAGAGCTCAGAATGCTGATGCTGTTACATAATTGCAGTTTAATTTGGACTTGAAACATAAAAGCACTGCAAAATTAAATAAACCAATTACACTGAGAATCCAAATTGCAAACGAAAGAGATCACAAGACTAACAGCTCAATCCTGCACACATATATGGAAATAAGCCCAGCTGAATTCAGTAGGCTTATTGCTTAGTAGAAGGACGCAGGACTTCAGCCCAAACAAACCACTGGTCATTTCTAACAACCCAGCCCGCCCCCACTTACAAAGTGCCATCTACTTATGTTCTGGAAGTTCTAGGTTTCACATCTTGTTTCCTATTGGCCGCCTTCCAAACCAGCGTGCCCTAGGTCATTCTTCTCACCTGTGGAATTAGCCCTGTCTGAATGGGACACGGAGGTGCCAACTGGCCATGGGTTTGCCTGATGATGGAGATAGCTGCAGGTTGGAGAAGCGATGCTGCCGGAGTGGAAATGATGGTGGGGGTTATCAAGGGAATGGATGGGATGAGCACTAATCACAGCTGTGAATGAACATAAGACAGAAAAAAAGGCTTAACACAGACCAAGCAACATGCATGCCTAAGTGCACCCCGACCCATTGCTCTCCACACATACATACACGCAATTATTAAAAACAGCAGGCTGGCTTCGGAGCACTAGAACGACAGAGATGCTCCCGTCATGGAATTTGCACGACAATAAAAACAAGGAATTAAGAAGGCTGGACTGTAGACTCTTGAGTACTGAAACGTGTCATCTCTATCGCCTTATTTTATTATTTATTGGTTTGGAAGGCATTTTCCTATGTTCTATGTTGAAATGAACAAGTGGAGCAGCAATATGAATTCAAATTACAAGAACTGTTGTAGAACATCAGAGACATGACGTCCACGACAAAGGTGAGCAAACAGAAATTTGGTATATTGAGGTGCAACAGTGATGATGACACGTATTTGATCACAATAAAGAATTGAGAAATACCTGCTATACTTAAAATATGGCACTATGGCAAGTTAAAGCTCCAAGTCAAAAAAATGGCAAAGCAGGAAGAAAATATGAAGTTTTACCGAATGAAAAGACAATATAACGGAAAATATCAGAAAACAAAGGAATTAGGCAGAATTACAATTAAAGATAAAGGCCTGATGGAGACATAATGATTAAGCCTGGTTTATTGCCTTGATTCTGGTTAAAATCCCATAAATACAGTGAAACTGCAAGCCCAACAACCAAGGAGTATGTATGGGGGGGAAGAGAGAGAGAGAGAGAGAGAGAGAAAGCACAGAACTTCACCAATTTCTGCTCAAATGCACGTAACCCTACTGCATGCCCACTTCAAATTAGTTTTACAGTATGGTTTGCAAACAACAAGTGGCCGTGTCCTATATGCAGTGCCAACTAATGCTGAACTCATAACTAGAGTACTAGTCCTTACACAGACAAAATGGCACTAGTTTGGGTCTAGTGGGGATAGGTGTGGTTCAGCAGAGAGATCTGGAAGTAGAGCAATATTTATTTATTTATTTATTTATTTATTTATTTATTTATTTATTTATTTATTTATTTATTTATTTATTTATTTAAGATAAATACTAGTGAAGTGTGCCTATAGAAGCTTAGACAGGAACCAGAAAACTGTCTATTCAGGGTGTTCTCATCCTCTTGAGAACTCTGGTTTATTCAGCTCTTAATTACCAGTTCCTGCCTATCAAATGCAAGTAAGGGGAACAACCTGTCCATTCAGTATGTCCTCCTCTCACTATAGGAAACAAACAGGTCATGGTAAGCTCCAACATTTCTGTCTGTGCCAAAATGGGCATTATTAGCAAACTTGGGGAAAATCTGAAGGTTTCACTAGTGATAAAACCAAACTTGGGCACAGATTCAGTTGATTCACAAGGTTGGGCTGAGAGAGAAGGAAGGTTGGGCTTAGATGAGACATGGAGTAGAGTAGAAAGTAGAGAATTGTATTTCTAATCTCTGCCTTCATTGTCTCTTGTTCTATTTGTCTACTTCTCTTTCCTCCTTGGAAAGAAAGAAAACATACATATATAAAGAACAAGAAGGGAACATCTCAGTTGTAAGGACATGTAGGTCTTTAGCACATACTGAGGAACTGTTTTCAAAACAGCACGCTAGGGCTGGAGCAGAAGACTATGCAGTAGAAAAGAAAGTTTGGAAGAACGTGGAATAAAAATCAGATGCATCAACAGAACAGAACTCTGTGGGAAAACTGAGTGTAAAACAGCATAGTTAAACTGAGGCACAGTAATGCTGAGTAGAAAGCAAGAACATAAGATCTGTTAAATTACATTTGTAACAATATTGCCATGATAAAAATTGGCTGATGATATTTATTTATGAAAATAGCACTTTGCACCCATGTCACTTAACTTTTCTCTTCTGAAGGCTCTGCATATATATGAGTGTTCAGCAAAGTATTTTGAGTAACTAATTTCTTCTCATATTCCCAAGAGAACAGGTTGCTAAATTCAGTGAACCAAGTCTGATTTTACAATGAACAGTAGTTAATTTCTTTTCAATACACAGTTTTTAAAAAAATTATTCCCTCAATTTTACCTTATACACAACTTACACTGTCCTAAAATATCAGTGTCATCCCATCCCTTGAGATTCTGGGGGATTATAGTACAAAAATAATTTTCCCAACTGTTTACTCTTCTCCATTAAAGGTGGGTACTAATGGACAGGGATTCTGTGTCAAGATACCACACAAAACACAGAGTTCACTCAACTACAGCCAGGATCTGGCCACCTCAAGGCAGCAGTCTTGTTTCAGCTTCCTCTGAGTGCTGTAATTCCAGCAACAGTACAGCAGTCAAACTATACTTAGGTTAAACAAAAATACCAACAATGCACATACCTGGTACATATTCACATACAGTGGTGCCTTGAATAGCGAGCGCCTCTATTAACGAAGAAACCGAATAGCGATGTGGTTTTCGGGGCATTTTTTCGCCTTGATTAGCGATTTTTCCTATGGGCGATTTTTGAATAGCGATCTTCGGGACCACGCTTCGAATAGCGAGTCCGTTTTAGGTCCCCTGTTTACGATTAGCAAGTTTTTAAACAGCCGCGCGATCGATATTTTTAGAAGGGTTTAAAGTTAAGGTTTAGGGTTTGAAATGTTTGAGATCGTAAAGTGCACTGAATAAACCCTTTGTTAACCCAATTTGACCTTGTTCTGACTCTTTTTTAATTTGTTGTGGATTTTCCCCCATTGAGATGCATTGAATAGGTTTCAATGCATTTCAATGGGGGAACTGCGTTTTGAATAACGAGGTTTCCTATGGAGATTTTCCATTAGCGATGGCAATTCGTTCCAATTGGAACGGATTAGCTGGCTTTCAATGCATTTCAATGGGAAACTGCGTTTTGAATAGCGATGAATTTGAATAGCGAGTTTTTTTGCGGAATGGATTAACCTCACTATTCGAGGCACCACTGTATATGGATTGCTATTAACTGCCTCAATTTGGGCTCCATAAAGAGCACCTGAGTGTACCAGTCCCTCTTGCAATTAACGGATTGCCACCAACAACTAGAACATGACCCTACGCAACGTATTCTTATCTTGAAAATGTTTCTCCCCAATAGTAAAAGGGAGTACACTTGCAAACACTAGCTAGCCACTGCCAACTTGGTGTTCCTGACAATGTGGAACTGGAAGTACCACAGCTTGACTACTGTCACTTAGTCACTAACACAACTAAAAGGGCAGCAAAATTAAATGGAAGGTGATGGGATTTTCTTATTTTAAATATGGCAGGAAAACTGAGTCAAAATCCAATTGTGTAACTTTTCACCTGGAGCAACTCATATTGAGCACTGGAGATATTTGGTTTTGGTCTCTGGCTAGAGGTTGGGAGTTCGATTCTCCACTGGGCCTCCTTGACAGGGGGTGGACTGGATGATCCAGAGGGTCCCTTCCATCCCCATAGTTCCATTTAATGTATTTAAAGTTTCTCCCCTCACCCCATTTTAGATTTTGAGGTCCCTTGGGTTCCCTTTTGCTCCGGAGAAGACCTTGGGAGCCTTAGGGGCTGGTATGAGCTTTTAAAAGTCAAAATCACGGCTGGAGCACTGCCACAAGAACGAGGACTGTGCCAATCTAGGAGAGATTTTTGACTTAAGTTTTCCCTCCCCATTCTGAGGCCCCTAAAGATTTCTCCAGGAGAAAAGAGAGCCAAAGGAAGCCTCAGAACAAAAAATGGGGGAAAAGCAAAGCTTTTAGTTCATATAAATTAAATGTTTCCAGCATCTGATCTGCGTTGTGCCAGATGCAAAGTTACACAACAGGATTTCCCCATTATTATTTTTTTCGTTTTCACAAATCACATTTAATTGTATTACAAAACTTGCAATAATTCAACCTATGCGAAGGCTACCTATCTTCAGAAATTAATTTTAAATGGATAACTGCTTAAATTATTAACATTAAATCTACAAAAAGAAAGTGCTAAGAAACATTTAATATATGTATGCTATTTTGCTTAAGGGCTGTTTAGCATACAACTCAATTTGACATCAATTTATCATACTAACTTGGCATGGAAATATTATTAGGTTCAATGCTTGCAGGCCACTAAGTATTTATAATCTTGACATTATTTTCATGACAATAAGATAATTACACATTTCTTATCCGAAGTTTCCCAGCAGTAAACACATTTCACATAGAACAAAGATTTAGCTAACATTCATCACACAACCCCCATGCAACATGGAGTTGAATTAGATATTTTTAAGTTTTGTAGTAATAACCAAGGCTAGACTTACGCTGAGGAGGTTGAGAATCAAATGGCATCATCATTTTTGGCCTCATTCCCCTTCTTCCCGCAAGGGTGGACATGCTATCCTCTGATTCATGCCCTAAAAGAAGCATAAGGAATATGAGATACAATAATTTTTACAATCGTCATAACATCCCTATCAGCAAACACAAAGCTCTGACAACTAATACAAAGAAATTCTCATGCCAAACACCAAGCCTCCCTCCTCCTCCTCCTCCTCCATACATACTCTTAATAAGAAATTTCATCAAAAGGGTTAGTAGTGGTGATTGCTCCCTAAATTCTTCCAAACCAGAATAGATTTGCTCAATAAACTGTTAAGTGTTTCACATAATACTATTAACTCTAATTTTGTGCATATTTGTTCCAGGTGATTCTCTGTTTTCACTTAATACACATTACTATTAATTTGACTTTTGTGATGCAGTCAAGTAACAGATGTAAAATTAAGCATCCTAGTAAAAGGCTTGAAACAGTCAGATTAAATTTTAGCTTGGTATCACCTAAACTCACCTCTGTATGAGTTCCGTCTTTGATGGATATTGCTGTCCATGGAGTTGTCAACGGGTGTGATGTCTTGGGAATTACGAGGGATTGGGGTATCTGTCATGATTGGATTGGGATCTGGAGATTTATCAATGGGTTTCAGTTCCAGTCTCTCGTGATGAATCCAAAGGTCAGGTGGTTTAACATCCTTGGAATTCCCTTTGTATTTATGAGACCCATTCACAGGTTTGCAAGCAGCACGCTTCCTTTGAAAATGACAAGACAAAACCTCAAGGTTTTGTGGATAGTCATAAAGCTACTTTCGGGTCTTTCCTCATGCAGTCTAACCAACTACTGTACCATGTAGCTGTCTATGGAAATACCTTTATTCCATGGATAGCCCCCCCCTCCATGTTATGCTGTGTTTGTTGATTCTAATCCCTTATTGCTTTCTTTTGAACCACCCGCTCAAAAAGCAGAAAGGTTTACCTCATTTGAACTACCAGATTTCTAAAATCACATTTACACAAACAAAATATGCAGGTTATTTCTTTTACACATATTAAACAGAACCAGACATCTATGAGAAATTAAATGCACACTCTCAAGTGGTAGAACAAAGAAGCTTCTGCAACGGCTTACTTTTTCTGATGGGAGGTGGTGCGCCGAGTGCAAAAGATGGCAACAATCACCACTACTACAATGGTTATCACTCCAACAGACACGATGATTACTAGAAGCATATTGTACTCAAGAGGAGAAGGACTTCCATGAGGGCTGTTACTTCCTTAAAAAGAGCACAGAGATTACTTATTATTAAGTGTGGACCCCTGAAATTTTGACTCTTACTTAATCTTAGTAAGTAGATTCATAAAATTTTACAGCAAAAAACTTATAAGAAATATCTATGCTGTGCTATACAGATATTCTGCACTGCCAGGAATTTCAAAAGGATATTTCTGTTCTGAGGTAAGTCTTCCACAAATGACCCACCAACTTTTCTTGGGAAACATTAAACTGTCTCAGCATTACAGCTGTTACCAAAACGAAAGACGTTACTTACCACCCATGGGTGTTTTATAGTCTGTCCCACCATCCTGTGGACGATTTCCTTTTCCTGCAGAACCCAATGCTATAGAACAAAAGGGTGACAATGTTATTTGTATTTTATGCCCTATATATCTTTCTGCTTCTCAAATGTTTTGATTCTTTTTTAGAGTAACAAAACATGTTCCAGAGACACAGACAGAAACAGGTGCACATAGACTCTGGACTTTTCTTTAAGTGCCTGTCCAATGACATCCATGCAACAAAAGGCACATGTAAACAGACACAGACACACAGAAGTCATCCATGGCTTAGCTCTCAAAGCAAGGAGTTGGAACCCATCACAATCAGACTGTGAAACCAAATACATCAATAAGTATGGGCAGAATCCACAGGTATTCCTGGCAATTTTATTTGTGGGTTGTGGGTGAGGAAAGCTATACTATTATATTGTTCCAGCAAGACTATTTTTATTCTCTGTTCAAAGTAAGATGTACCTTTACAAATATGAGAACATTTTGGCTCTGGTATGTTATAAAAGAAAATATTAAATATGAATTTTCCTTCCAATAATGAACCATAGCAATTTGTTACTACAGTGGTGCCTCACATTACGACGTTAATTCATTCCAGCGAAATCACTGTAGAACGAAAACGTCGTAATGCGAAAATAAAAAGCCCATTGAAACGCATTGAAACCCCTTCAATGCGTTCCAATGGGCTGGAAACTCACCGTCCAGTGAAGATCCTCCATAGGGCAGCCATTTTCGGTGGCTGTCTTGCGAGGAATCCATCCCAGAAAAAGTGGGGAGCCATTTTATTTACCCAGGGGCCATTTTGAAACCGCTGATCAGCTGTCCGAAAATCATCGTTTTGCGAAGAATCAGTTCCTGAAGCAGGGAACTGTTCATCACAAAGTGAAAAACCCCTATTCAGACCATCATTTTGCGATCACAATTGCGATCGCAAAAAGATCGTCATAATGTGGTTTCGTCATAATGCGGGGCAATCGTAAAGCGAGGCACCACGGTACAGAAGTTATAATGTACTCCAAAGATGCTTCATTGAAGTTTGGCAATATTCATATTTACTTGATTGGTTAAAAAGAAGAAGAAGAAATGTGTGCGGCTGTTATAAATTATTCAGTTTCAATTGAATGAGAGGAAGAAGTATTGGAATCTGTAAAAACTCCCAGTGAAATAGATCTATTAGACTTTGAGGTGTTACAATATTTAGGGTTTTATTATTTAAGTAAGAATATTGGAGTAGAATAGTATAGTAGGAAAGCTATACTACTAACTCAGAGGTCCCTTAGTCTCCTAGATACTGTATAAAGGGTGCAAGCAAGCAAAACAAGAATAGGCTCCATATGTTGATATAATGTAGTACTACCATTTTGCCTGTGAAAATATATATAGTCACCCCTCATTATGGTGAGAGAGCATAATGAGCAGCCCATTTCTGAAACATTCATTTGAACCCATTTTTTAAAGCACTCAGAACAGTCTCTGGAGTTGGAACAGTATAATAGTATAGCTTTTACAATAGGCAATCAATTGCTTTGCTATTACAATAAACAATCAATTTATTTTTACTTATTTCTTTTGATTTGTATACCGCCCCATTAGTGCAAGCTGCTTAAAAGTAGAATGAGTGACAGCAACTGTAAAATGCCTGCATGCAAATAATGATTTTCAGATGCCATATTTATTGATATTAAACCTATCAACACACAATTGAACTTCATCAGTGAATCTAAAGACAAGCTAAGCCCCTTTAGGCTTTACAACTATGTTCTGTGCGTTTTACCTCTCTTTGACCAGAACGTAATTACAACATAAGTTTACAAGCAAACCAGATTTATATATAAAAACACAAGGACAGAAAATCCTGCAGAATGAAAATGCTATCTGCTATACAGGTACATGTAGAAAAGCTACATGTGTTGTCCTTGAGTATTACTGGAAACAACCTAACACATGTTGGGACATTTACAAATATATCCTGAAACAGATTCAGATTTAATGGTTGTTGTGGGTTTTTCAGGCTCTTTGGCCGTGTTATGAAGGTTGCCAAAGAGCCCTAAAAACCCACAACAACCATTAAATCCCGGCCGTGAAAGCCTTCGCGAATACATTAGATTCAGATTTAGATACAAATTAGATTGTGTCATAATTAGATCAGATCCACTGGAGTCAATAGGATATAGTCATTATTTTAATGGATGTGTTTTAAGCATGACCAAATCTGTGTCCAAATCTGACACTGTAGTCCATTTTAGCTCAGCAAAGTGAACCACTTACTTGGTATATCTGGAATGCAAACAGTTAAATGAACACTGACTCAGGTGATCCATGGCTCAAACAGAAGTGTCCATTTTTTTAATTGTTTAAAGCAAAGTAAACAGGTCCATTTAACTTATTTTTAACAACATATCAATAAATGAACAACACAATTTATTTTAAATAATGCTTGTGTGTCAGGGTGAGTATGCGAAATGACCCTTTGTGCAAACTAGAAAAATATTGTGTGCTGCCACTTGGTTTCCTCTGAAATCAAATCTTAGTAGACTGTGTGTCTGAGCAAAACCATCTGCTTCCACAGTGGGCTCTCTGCTCAAACTACAGATATGTGAATGCACCCACCCTGCACATGCATTTGTATACATGGTGCCAAGCATGGACACACTCATCCTGCACTGCCTAATAAATGAGGTTTCATTCAAAACACACTGAGCACAATAACTCAGTGGCTTAGGTCTCTGGCTGAGGAGCCAGAGGCTGGGGGTTCGATTCCCCACTGGGCCTCCTTAAGAGGGGCTGGATTCCATGATCCACAAGGTCCCTTCCAGCTCTGCAGTTCTAAGATTATTATTATAAAAACATTTCCTGCTTTTCAGATTTTTAAAAGTCTATGCAAGCACACATTTGGCATTTAATAATGCAAATGCTGTTAGAAAATGAACAAAAGAGGGCGGGGGGGAATGACACAGAAAGCATGTCCACTGGTTTACCTTGATCATTAGACATTTTATCTGAAGTTTCAGCTACCAGGACAAGCAATGGAGGGAAACAAACAAGAGAAAGATCACCAAATCTGAAAGTGCGGCCAAAATTCACTTGCACAGAATGCTACCCCTACAAAACTAAAAGCTTACCTGACAGGGTTGTTTCCTACTTTTTAGTTCTTGTTCACATATCACAACAAGAAATACTCAAAAGTATGAAGAAATCCTGTACTTTACCACTTCTTAGATGTGTGGTTTTTTAGTTTACTAATTCACGGGTGTGTGGGGTTTGACAGCTCCCCCTCCCCGAGTGGGTCTGCTCCATGGAAACTTTTGGCAGCATTCACAAACTTACTTGCACTCAGTAGGGCAAATTCAGGTAACAAACTGTTCTGAAGACTGACTCCTACAGTGAACTGTGTACTCACAATTATTCATGCATGTATCACTCATGACAATAACTTGAATATTTGTATTTTCAGGTTCATGGCTCAGTATTTTGGTTCAAAGAAACACAGTTAAGTTCCACTTACAAAACAGCCTAACAACTGCTGCCTGCATTTTCTATTTTTGTTGCATAGAGTTTATTAAATAAATATTTATTCTTCTCACCTGAAACACGAGCAAGGGTGGTGACAAAATTTCACACACCCTCGCCAAGATATTTCTGAAAATGGAGGAGGGTGATTTTCTCATAGTGGAACCCAGTTCTCTTCTCATCTTTCCAGGAGAGGGCTCAATTAAGAATTTTACTGTTACGTTGCTTTTCCCCAAACGTTCGATCAGGAAACACATTCAGTTTTGAAATCAACTTACCTTTAGGTGTTCTGAACTGTACTGCCTCTGACATGGGGCCCATGCCTTTAGAGTTGCGAGCCTGGATTTTGAAATAATACGCTGTGTCAAGGGTCAACTCTTGAATCTGGTGCGTCAGTCTATTTCCGACGACAGGTTCAATAACCCAATCATGTATTTCTGCATTGACATCTGTGCTGTAGTAAATGATGTACCCTGCACAGAAAGTGGAATACAGTTAGCAAATTAAGAGGACAAGTTTCCAAGAGTTTTTTGAATCATTAAACATAAGGACCTTTAAACACTTGAAACAACTAAATAAATTCTAATTTCTCAAGTTTATTTATTTTCTCATTTATTGAGAAAGAATTATTCATAATTCTTTCTCAATGAAGACAGGAAAGCAATTGGCTAGTTCATTACACCTAATACAAAATGATTATTTCCTCACTTGTATGCAGGGTCATTTTCTAATAAATGCTAAGGAGCTGTTCTGCATTTCATGCAATATATTCCATTATATATATAGAGTGGTCCGGTGGGCCAGATAGGCGGGGTATAAATTAAATAAATAAATAAATAAATCTCTAGGATTATTTAAGATTTTAAAGATCTGACATGTATGATCTACTTTTTCCTCAGTTCAAACAAACACTACTAACAAACTTCTGACGTGTGAAAATTCCAGTATCTAGTAATACATTTAATACGATGGTATGCTTGTTAGGACTCTTAATATGAAATGTAGGATGAATGGCTTAATAAGGATGTTACAACTAGCACTATATATTGTAAATGACCTACTCATTATTTTCAATCAATTTACATTTGCTTCTGATGAAATGTAACTCTTGAAGTGCCAACATTATATTGTAACATATCATAATTTTGGCTATTGTATTTCAACTGTCTGTTCTAGGAGCATTCAAATACCATCCACTTCAATTCCACTTGAATTATTTGTTTTAGAAATCATAACCAATTCCCTTCAAGCCAATTTTTAGCCTATCTAATTTGATGTGCATCTCAACATTTTAAAATATTTGCATATACGTATCTGTCTGAATAGTGAAAAAAAAAATACAAACATGAGAAAAATAAAGTGATCTAACCTTGGATGGAACGTGACACGCAGAAGCACCAATAAATAAATAATTCTTAACCTCCTGAGTTTCCTTTCTTCTTCCCCATCTCCACCAAGAGCCATGCAATTTAGATTATGTCCTGTTCCTAACACTGCCATGACCTATCACACATAAATCCCACACAAACTTCAGACACACAAGTAACTCAGTTAATTGGATTGAGACCCGCAGTTGCCTAAAACCAAACCAAACAAACAAGCAAATACTCCTCCTGAAAATTAAAGCAATGGGAATAGCAGTCCCTCTGTACAGTGGTGCCTCGCAAGACGAGCACTTCGTTTTACGACGAAATCGCATAATGACAAAGTTTTTGCGATCGCAAAAGGATGTTTCCTATGGGTTTTTTTCGCTTTGCAATGATCGGTTCCCTGCTTCGCTAACCAATCATCGCAAAATGACGATTTTCGCACAGCTGATCGGCAGTTTCAAAATGGTCACCGGGAAAAAAAAACGGCTGCCTGCTGTTTTCTGGGACGGATTCCTCGCTGCACGGGCAGCGAAAATGGCCGTGCTATGGAGGATCTTCGCTGGACGGTGAGTTTCAAGCCCATAGGAACGCATTAATCAGGTTTCAATGCGTTTCTATGGGCTTTTAAAAATCGCTTTACGATGTTTTCATTCTACAGCCATTTCACTGGAACAAATTAACATTGTAATGCGAGGCACCACTGTATTTTCTTACATCCTTTCAATGCAAAATGGCTGCCATCACAGGGATAAGGAAATTCCCTACCAGGGGGTTTGCAAGAGAGCTTGGGCTTTTTTCACTGGTGATTGAACTGTCAAGTCCTGCTCTGCACATCCTCATTCTTCTAGTATAGTATTACTTTCATTTTCTGTGTTTCTTTATTTGATCAGCTCTTTTTAACCTTCAAAGTGCTGTGTCAATATTTGGCATTCTAGAAAGCTCAAATTCAGTTCAAGCACTTGTTTGGGCTTCATCTTCACTTTGCTGCAAATCAGTTTGGAAAATGACAAATATCCCTGCTTTGCTTCATTTTCTGAATAATTTCTGAATCAGGAGCACGTGCCTAATCTATTCTTTGAACATATTACATGTAGGGGAAAATGCAGTATATAATTAAATAGACAATGGACTAAATCCAGGTCCCCAGCTCACAAATTATACAGCTCACACAAGAAAGCTATTTGTATAGTTTAATAAAAGTGGCAGGCAGTATATTCTTCTTCTTTAATGTTCCAGAGTAAGACAATTATAAACCCTTTGCTCTTGAGAGAAAGATCTTCCATTAAAGCATGAGGGATGTTTTTCATAAAATAAATTACTAGTTGGTTTAAGCTCTCTGATTTTCTTACTTTTTTTCAGATACAAAAAAAAGAGAATCAATACAAGATTGCTAAAAACATATCACTATGCCAAAAGTTAATTAACTGAAGATATTTTAGTCACATTTTAAACTGATAAAAGAACATAACTAGCATTAAAAAGAATATAACTGAGGCACCAAGTACAAACAGTGATTCTGAGGTAGCTGGTACTCAGGATGATACTGCTGACAGTTGACACTGTTGACGAGGTCAGAAGTAAAGTCAGCAGCCATGTTGAAAACGTGAAGGATCCCAGGTATGAGGCTGAAAGGTGATTAGGTGGTCCTGTCAGAAGATTTGACAGTTTTGGTCCCAGTATCAAGGTTGGTGATGTCATGGTCAGTATCAAGGATAGTATGTGGCAGAGGTTGATAAAGCAGTACTTCTGCCACTTGAGAGGAAGTTGTGTCAGGTGATCAAACAAATTTTGTGGTAATTGATGGGAAAAGCCATTATCAAGTGAAAGGAAACGTTTACATCTCTCCCAGTCCTGATGGGATCATGAGTGATACTATGGGTCCTCCCGAAGCTATAGGGAGATTTATCAACTGATTTGTGATCCCAGGCACAGGAAGGTGATGAGTATTGACAGCAGTTGGGATAGCAGTGCACCAGGTTCCATGAAGTATACAGAGTATGCGGATAATGAGAATAAGAGGAGGATGGTGAATATTCCTCTGACCATGATCTGGAGTAGCAATGAAAGCAGGGAGAGCAGGATGAAGACTGACACTGAGCATGGGTCATCAAATAGTTCTGTGGCTGGACCAAACTTGACAGCCCATTGTCTGCAGAGACATCTCTATTATCCTGCCCTTCAAGGCAGAGACCTGCTCTTGTTGCATACCGAGAACATCCTGGGGTGATGAGGCTTGCAAGATAACCTCTTCTTCAATGATGGGGAGGAGACCAGAATTATACTTCTTTGTGGCAAACCCTGTGATGCCAGAAGAGGTGTTTCAGGGCTCTATCGAAGGAACCCCCTCCCCCCATTGAGGAAACCTTTACAGGAGGTTTCTTGTCCCTCTTTTGACCCTCTAGCTCTGCAAAAGCTGGAGGTCTCTTTAGTTTGGGCTTAGAGTTGATGCCAAAGGTAGCACATAAATAGTAACATCAAAACCACAGCACACAGTGTGGTCAAAGAAGAGGAGTCGATTGGGTGTGGTGGTCTTTCAGTCTGTATTGTTGATGGTGCTGTGGTAGCTATCTCTGCACTGAAGGTGAAAGACACCTCCAGCAGCAAATGACTTAAGGGGTTGCTGCTTTGCCAATGAGTCCAAAGAGAAAGCAACCTTAAATCAAAGGTGTGCTCTTATGTAAGCGTCACAATTTTCTAGACTTGCAGTGTAAAGGCCAAGCAGGTTTGCAGGTTTGTGCATTATGACTTTCTCCTAAGCAAAGCAGCAGTTGGAGTGACCAGTTAAGGTTATCTTGGCACCACAGGAGGAACACTTTTTGAATTGCAAGGTTGGTGCCAGAAAGTAGACTGGAGGCCATCCTCCAAAGGGGATGGGGGAGAACAACTGTCTATTCTAACGAATAAAACTAGCTGTTTGCAATAAATTAAAATTGACATCAGATATAAAATACAGCAAGAGACTGATAGAGTAAGTTTGTTGAAATTTGGCAAGACTTCCTGAATTTTATATTACTGAAAGGTGAAGGCTGTTTATCCAAACAGGAACTATCAATTATCTAACAAAACGTGCCTTTTATTAGTCCATATGATGACAATGGAGAAGGGGAAAAAGAAAAGTATATACAGACAAATAGCAGAAGGTGTAGAGGACTGAGGAATTCTGAAACAGCATTGTCTGGATGGCATATGAAAAGGATCTTATGGAAATGGAGAGAACTACTGTGTACATGTCCATTAGAGTGGAGGGGAGCAACTCCAACACTCAGTGGCTCAGTCTGAAAAGGTCCAGAACATGCTGTGGAGGCACAAAAGATAATCGATATGTGTGAATCCACTAAGACTATGAAGGAGAAGGAGAAACGGCATATTTAACTTTCCTTTTCTGGCCACGTTTCAGTTTAAATTTTGTACAGACTTCTGTTAGAAACACAATCCACCAGAGGGAGACCTTTCACATGGTTCTGTGCTGAACATAAATCTGGTGTTACAGTTTATTGGAGCTGATTCTGGAGAATCTGCCAAACTGGAATCATCTGTAAGGAGACCTGGCTTTAGAAAGGTTTGGCTTTCTCCACCATGGATGTTGCTGCTGTCCTGGAGCAGTTAAGAGAAAATGGGAGTCAGGCCTGATTCCATGAGTGGTTAGACCAAAAGGTCAGTGTGGGGCAGAAAGAAAAGAACAGGGTTCCATATTTGTGGCCAGAGCACCCATTAGTGGAGCGAGAAGCAACAGGTCAGGTGACACGAAAAGGGAACAGATAATGAACCTGAAACTGGCAGCCACAGAATCTGAAGGGCTCAGAGCCTGCTTCCTTGAGAGCATTCTTACTTGAGAAAAACAACCTCAGTGAGCCTGATAAGTGGAATTCTAACAAAAGTTGGAAGAGTCCACTTTACACCCTTCTCTGAGGCAGAAGGGGTTATCTGCTAGCAGCTACTTGCTGGTACAGTGTGTACATTCCTAACATGGGGCCTTTAGTGCAATAAGCCCCGAGGCAATGAAAATACCATACAAGAGAAGTAAAAACAGTAATGGGAGGTGGAAATTAGAACTAAAGGTAGACATTTTTTTTTTAAAAAGAGAAACTAACAGAAGACAGTAGCATGACAGTTTAAGGACTGAACTGAACAGCAAGATTACACCAGATGCCTAAGGGAAGGCCACAGAGAGCATAAGCACAACAGTATACTCTCATTCATATCCCTGGCAGCTGCTACTGACAGGTATACTGCCTCTGCGGCTGGTGAGTCCATACAACTAGTATTCACCGATGACCTTATCCTCCAGGCATTTGTCCAAACTAACCCTTTTAAAAAAAACAAATTGCTGGCTCATTCAGTTCTTCACATATCACTCTGTATTTTAACTACACACTGTGTGATGCATTCCCTTTTATTGGTCTCAAATACTGGCACTCGCTTCTTTTTGAAGTTTGTCTTCAGGCCTGTCACAAACTCTGACACAGCTTTCTGTTTTTTGGGGGGTTCCTCCAGTTAAAACTGGAAGAATAACATCCAGCAGAAGATACCACCAATCTTCACATGATTTTCTCTGTGGTAGGCAAAAGTCCTTCCGTTCTTCAATGGAGCACACAGAAAGAAAGAAAAGTATGAAGTCAGGAAGCAGGCACCTTTATCCTTTGACAAGCTGACATCAGTTTGCTTTGGTCTACGTGTCAATGTAAGCATCTTACCTGAATACTATTTAAAGTTCAAACAGGTCCTGGTCTAAACTTGGTTCTAAGGATTTAATGCACCAAAAGATCACTCAAACATTTGATGCTTTTACTTATACTGTAACAGTAAGCTGACTGAATGTTCAAGCTTCAATTATATCAAAGCAAAAGAGATTTAATATGAGTTTTTCCTTTAACATCAAAATGGCAGAACCAATTTTAGGATTTGTACTGTATTCTCCAGCAGCCTTAGCAATTATTCTTCTCCAGTAGGTAACCTGAATGGCAAAATAAGCATGTAAGATATTCAGAAGAACCTTCACCTGTAATTTTTCCATTTGCTTCAGACGGAGGCTGCCAATTGACGATGATGGTTCGGGGCTTTCCTTCTTTACTCACTACTGTCACATCTTTTGGGGGTGAAGTTGGAACTGCAAGAAGGATGCTAACGTTAAACATATATTAGGCGACATCACCTATACCCACCAGTGTGTTCTGCTACAGTTACATTCGGCTACAAAAAAGACAAGCCTACCAACTCCCAACAAGAAAAATAGGCTATTTATCTGTAGCATATCTTGAGTAGTTTTCTATGCAGTCATAGTAGAATCATAGAATAGTGAAGTTGGAAGGGGCTTAAAAGGCCATCAAGTCCAGCCCCTTGCTTGATGCAGGAATACAAATCAAAGGACATCTGCCAGGTGCTTCTCTAAATTTCTCTTGAATGCCTCCAGTGTTGGAACACTCACCATTTCTCAAGGTAATTGGTTCCACTGTCTTACTGCTCTAACGGTTAGGAAGTTTTTCCTGATGTTCAATCAAAATCTGACTTGGTGTAACTTAAGCCCATTGCTGTGTGTCCTGCACTCCAGGATGATCAAGAACAGATCCTGCCCCTATTCTCTATGTCAGCCTAACAAGTATTTGAAAAGTGCTATGACATCACACCTCTGTCTTCTTTTCTCAAGGCTAAACATGCCCAGTTCTTTCAGTCTTTCCTCATAGGGCTTGGTTTCCAGTCCCCTGATCATCCTTGTTGCCCTCCTCTAAACTTTTTCCAATTTGTCAGCATCCTTCTTGAAGTGTGATTTTCAAAACTAGACATAATACTCTAGATGAGGCCTAACCAGTTCTGAATAAAGGGGAATTAGCACCATGCAGGATTTGGAAACTATACTTCTATTAATGCAGCCTAAAATAGAATTTGTCTTTTTTTTTTTTTGTAGCCACCTCATACCGTTAGCTCATACTCAGCTTGTGATCTATGACAATTCCAAGATCCTTCTCGCTTATAGTATTGCTGAGCCAGGTATCCCCCATCTTGTAACTATGCATTTGATTTCTTTTTTTTGAGGTGCAGTAGTGTGCACTTATCCCTGTTGAATTTCATTCTGTTGTTTTCAGCCCAAGGCTCCACCTTATCCAGATCATTTTGAATTTTGGTTGTTGTGGGTTTTTCGGGCTCTTTGGCCATGTTCTGAAGGTGGTTCTTCCTAACGTTTCACCAGTCTCTGTGGCCGGCATCTTCAGAGGACAGCACTCTGACACTTCATCTATCCAGCCCACCCTTAGTTAGCTTGTTAATCCAGAGCACAGAGTGCTGTCCTCTGAAGATGCCGGCCACAGAGACTGGTGAAACGTCAGGAAGAACAACCTTTAGAACACGGCTGAAGAGCCCGAAAAACCCACAACAACCATTAGATCCCGGCTGCGAAAGCCTTCGCGAATACATTTTGAATTTTGTTTCTGTCTTCCAGGGTATTAGCTATTCAACCCAATTTTGCTTCATCTGCAAGTCTGAAATGCATCCCTGCACTCCCTCATCCAAGTCATTAATAAAAATGTTGAAGAGCACCGGGCTCACGACAGAGCTTTGGGATAACCCACTTGTTACCTCTGCCCAGTTCTTGGAGGAGCCATTAATCATCACCCTCGGAGCACGAGTCTGTAGCCAATTGTGTATCCACCTGACACTTCATCTATCCAGCCCACACCTAGTTAGCTTGCTAATCAGGATCTCATGGGGCACTCTGTCAAAAGCTTTGCTGAAGTCAAGATATACTATGTCTACAGCCTTCCTTCTGTCTGTCTGGGAGGTGACCTGATCAAAAAAATGAAATCAGGTTAGTCTGGTAGGATTTGTTCTTGACAAATCCGTGTTGGCTTCCAGTTATTATTGCATTGTTTTCTAGATGCTTGACTTGTTTAATAATTTGTTCCAGAATTTTGCCTAGGATTGATGTCAGGCTGACTGGCCTGTAGTTCCCAGGTTCCTCTTTTTTGCCCTTTTCGAAGATAGGGACAAGACTACTTATGAGTCTGCACCTGCACAGAGTCACCCTTCAATGCCTTCTAGATGGAGAGAGTTTGGGCAGCAGCCCTTCTACTCCTGACTATAATACACATGTCAGCGCACTTTCCTCAGTTCAAAAATTTGGACAACATAGTGGCAGGGCTCAGCTGTTAGCCAGAGGGGAGGAGGATAATGGGTCATGTGAATGTACAGATGGCCGCTTGAACAACAAGAGTCACAGGTGAGCAATCTGTTTGCATTCTTCATAATCTCTGTGCATTTCCACTGGAGGAAGATCAGTGAGTTCACCTCCTTAAAAGGCTGCAGAGGCAGGTGGGTAGGTACCTGCATCTACTGAACACTGCAGAGAGATCTTTTCTTCCAAACAAAACACCCCTCTCAGACCTGGTCTCTAGGTGGTAGTGTCAGATGAAAGTGAACAGCTGAGACTAGGCTGCTGCCTGACACAAGGCAAGTAAGGATATCCTTCTTAAATCATGGCAGAGGTGGCTACAGCCCTTGTCTATTGGCTGCTGGGGGTTTTACACAGAGCTGTCTTGGCCAGTTGGTGAGCTAAGGTGATGTTTTCATGACACACTGAGCAGTTTTTGAACAGAAATGGTTTGTCCTTCTCTATTCCAGAACAATCTGAGAAACATCAAGAGTACTTTCTGAAAACAGCCTTTCTCTGGATGTTAAAAGTCAACTCTTTTTGCATCTTTCACGTGGAGAGATTTATCTATTGGCATAGACAGCATTTGAGGGTAGAGGGGAAAGGTACAGCTCTTAGAGCTCTGTGTTCTTAAAGTAGACCAGCATTACATTTCCTGGTACCCAAACAAAGAGGCATTCTGGCCAGTAGCAAGCAACATTCCTGCGATTTCTTTCCATCTTGTCCAAGGTATTGTAAATCTCATAGAGATTCATCTATCCTTGAATGATGACCAGCAAATAATGAGGTCTACAAGTTTCTTAAACCTGGTCCCACCCTGTTTGCTTAGGTACCACACCACGGTGGATCTGTTGGTGCTGATCAGCACCAAACTGCCTGTGACTAATGGCTGAAAGGCTCTGCAAACTTTGAATACTAACAAAACCTCAAGAAAGCTGATGGACCTATGCACATCCCTGGCAACCCATCAGCCCTGGACACAATGACGTATATTCGTAAATGCTGGTCCGCTTTTTAGTTTTAGATACTATTGCTGTATGCAGGAAGGTACAATAAAGACACATAATTTGGAATTATTGATTCAGATCTCATTGTGCACAGTGGACCCAAAAGATCTAATAATGAGTTCTGTGGAGTTTATTCTATTTTGGAAACAAAAATAAAAAACATAGTACATTTAAATTTACATTGACTCCACAAAACTGCTCTGTTAGGAGGCCAGAATACCTTTTGTTATGTTTAAACATTTGTTGCCTTTAGAGGCATTCACATTTATATTTATCCTCACTACAGGAACAAGATTTTAAAGTTACCATAAAGTAAATCATCCTAGATAACATGCAAATTAAAAAACATGGAGCAAAGGAAATGAATCTGAAAGCAGGCAAACTAATATAGGTCTCTCAGTTACTGAAACTGTCTGTTCTCAAACCTCTCTACTTTTGCAATTCTCATTAAAATGAAAGAAGCTTGTACTTGTGATTGCTCCTTCAAGGGTCATATCAGAGCTTGTCTTATCTTACTTGTTCAATAATTAAACATTCCTCCATTAATTATTAACCATAATGTTTTTCTTAGCAGCTGCTATTAAGATGAAGTTTATGAAATATTATAGAGGGTTTAAAAAATCTTTTGCATAACAAATCTACTTATTTGCATATGTAATTTATTTCGTTCAAAGAACTGTAAAAATTCCCCACATCTTCAAAGTATGTGACTGCCAGCACGATATTTATACATAGGCATGTAACCAGCAATAATGATATATCCTGTGAAAAATGTCACTGTCAACACTTCTAGAAATGATTCAATAATAGTACCTAGTTCAAATGTAGTTCCGTGTGCCGTCATACTCCAAGTACTTGATCTTCGGCCTTTAGTCACCATCACAGAAAATTCATATAAGGTGTTTGGTTTCAAGCCAGTCACTAAAAAACTTAATGTGGTTGTATTCGCAGTCTATAACAAATCAATGGGTAGTCAAATGAAAATATCTGTATTCAATACTCTCGTGATGAGAACAACATACAGCAACTTTCTCCCACCCTATCTTTTAGACTGCAGCTCTTAACATTTTTAAAAACACTGGCTAGGTTGGCTAGGGATGATGATAGCTGAAGTTCAAAATACCTTAAAGGGACTAGAATGGAGAAGATTGGTCTCATGCATCACTGCATCTTTATATTTTCATTAACTCTCTCCCAATATATACTAAATTGTTCTAAATGCAGGTACTAGAACTGTTCTGAATTTCGGCTCAATTCCTGATCATTCTTCCCACTTTATTATGACAGATCACAGATTCCAGATCATTTTTCCCACTCTACTATGATAGATCAGGGAAACACACACTCAAAAACGATTTTTTGTTTTCAAATACGTTTTGATAAGAAGATGCAAACTGCACTGCTGATTTCATGTATTACCTTGTATTTTGTGTTGGCAGGAATGTTGGTTTTCCAGCGGACTGTGTAGTAACGGGCATCTGAGACCTTCTGGTTTTTCGGCAGAGAATTGTCTGCCCAGGTGATTCTTATGGTGTCATGGCTCAGAATAGAAGCCTGAACTCCCACAGGTGGCATCATGGGGGAGGGATCTGGCACTGGAGTGTATGGAGCATTAACAACAAATAAATCAACTTCAGAAGTGTCTAGGGAATTGATGGGCAAAAAAGTAGGGTATTACAATAAAAAGAAAGAAGGTGGCCATTATACATGAATACAAAACAAAAGGGTGAAATGCAGGGTAATACGATGAAATGAAATGTGAGGAATGAAGAAAAAGAGAGAAAAGCCAGAGTTAATAGGCAACACAAGAATAACAAAAACGTTTTCAGTGACTATTTTGATTCCTTCTTAAAACACGTCATAAACAGCATACAAAGTTGAATACTTCAGCAAATTGTTGCAAAAGTAACAAGATTACAATTTCAAACATGTTATTACTTATCTGAAATTGTTTACTAATTATGATCACTAGCATTAGCTAGATTAAAATATTGATTTAGCCCATCTTCAAAACGATGCTGGAAAAGCAAAACTGAATTAGCATCCAACACGGTCAGTTAATCTTTCATACAGACTTGTTATTAAATCAGAAAACATCAATGTTAAAACACCTCAAATGTAGCTCAGCAACAAAGTGCCTTAAAAAAAGAGAGTTTCTCCCCCAAGATGCTACATGACAGAAAGTGACATTAGTAACCACAAGAAACAATATAACAAATGTTACTGGGTGACTGTTTAAAACCCAAGTTAACATGCTGCAGTTTATGATTAGACAGTTCTATTTGAACACTCATTAGATATACCAAGCGATTATAGAGAGATTTAGGAGTAACTGCATGCATTACATAGCAAATGTGACTGCTACAAGGGCAGCTGGGGTGGTTTCTGTAGTAGTGCTGGATCACACACCTACCAAATATTCCCCAATAAACAATGATATTCAAAGACATACGCACATGCCCACAATTAAAAGCTACTGTAAACTGTGAAGTTCTTGAGCAAAACATGCCATCATTTTATATATTTTATGCTATGGCCAACATTGGAGTGTAATGTGAATAAGTGTAAATTCAGGAATACGGATCAGATGTAAACACCTTATTTAAATTACAATGCAAGAATATGTATATTTAAAAAATCTGCAAGCTATATTAAAAAGTACTTGGATCACAAGAAACAAGGCTGGTTGTTTTGAAAACAGACATGACTTACCTGTGTAGGCCCTGGTTACTGCACTCTCATAGAGTGGGATTCCTTCACCAACGTTGTTATAAGCTTTCAAAGTGATGACATAATGAGAACTGGGATCTAAAGAAAATAAAGAATTCAAATTACTGCTACTAATTCATTACAAACATCTAGCTGTTAAACCTTTGCTTGCTTTAATAATTTCAGCCATACATAGTAACTGAGAAAAATGAACCAATAAGCTTAAAAGTGTGGGGGTTTTCTTGCTTTGGGTGTGTGAGAAGGTGTAACTGCTTTCCCTCCCTGTCAGAGAAATAGCCAGTTCAGCTGTTAATGTACCCACGTTCCCGGTAGAGTGAGCCACAGTCTTTTCTATTGATAACACAAGGAATTTATACAGTCTGGTGCTTTAGAGTAGAAAGGTTCAAAATTCTGATCTAGGTCATATGGAGGAAAGCCTGTAAGACCTACTTCAATATTGAAAGCACCAGGACCCTTTCTCTGACACCAGCAACAAAAAACTCATTGGAATGGGATGGAACCTCCTCTCACTTAACACAGTGGTTGCTTCGCCAGCTAAGTGCTGACCTTGAACAGCAGTCTCCAAGACTCTACCTCTCTGACTCATGGGGACTCAGGAGCTGCAGTCAGGCAAGCAGCTGGTTCAGCTGTTATTTGCATCTGCTTAGCAGTCTCAACTGCTAAGTTGAGCAGTTGGCCATCTCATAAGAAGAGAAGACTCCTTGGAAAAGTCCTTGATGTTAGGAAAGTGTGAAGGCAAGAGGAGAGGGGGACGACAGAGGATGAGATGGTTGGACAGTGTCATCGAAGCAACCAACATGAATTTGACCCAACGCCGGGAGGCAGTGGAAGACAGGAGGGCCTGGCGTGCTCTGGTCCATGGGGACACGACTAAATGACTAAAAAACAACAAAGTAGTCTCAACACCAAAACGGGTTGTAACACCACCTCTGGCCTCAGTGGCTGGAAGGAATGCCCCTCTTCACCTGCCACCATAACTGGACAGATCCTCAGAGGAACCAAAGACAGCTCAAGGCTGTCATCAGTATTCATTATGGATCTCCCTCAGGGAAAGGTGAATTAAGCCAAGAAGGCAATAAAGAGGAGTTCATTCAAAAAAACCTGCCCCCTGAATCTTGGTGGTGCAGAAACTGGAAGGGTGCACAGGGAAAGCTATCAGGGAAAGGCTGGTCCTGCCTCTGGAGCAAAGGGGAGGACTTATCCATGTTAGACTACCCTTCTCCACTGCAGGAAAAAATGTATTTTATGTTCACATTGGTTTTGAACACAGAATGTTTTTGAGCAGCATGAAGTTTTCAGAATGGATGAAAGACACAGGTATTTTTACAGCAGGGTTATATTAGCTGACAGAAAGAAAGTACTCTTATGATATAAAGATTAATATTGCTCTTATACTGTTAACTTTAAAAATATCAAGAATATGAAAACCAAGTACATTTGTTCCTATTACAACTGTTCCTTACCCAAATTCTCAATAGTATAATATCGTTGTTTATAATCCACTTTGATGGTCTGTGCATGGGGACTGCCTACACCGTAGCCTATGGCATAACCTCTGACCACAATGTTCTGGTTTTCAGGTGGAGTCCAACTCACAACAATACTGGTTACAAGTGGCCGGACATGTAGGGAACTTGGAACATCTGGAACACGAGTTTCTACAAAGAAGAGAAAATCCTATTTAAACCAATTAACTTCAAAAATGTTCAATGTGAAGTATTTTATTACTGTTCTTGCTAGTGGGTAATATTAACTCTGACAGTTGGGGTCAAGGAGAAAAAATATTACAGCTAAAATAAGAATCACTAATTCTGTACTAAATATTGTACTTAACATTTTCAAGGCAAAAAAAAGCTTTCATAAAGATGTGAACTTCGTTAACTATTTAGCCAATTGCTGATGCTATATGCATATTACTTCATCATGATGTTTTGTAAAGACATAGATTTGGCTACCTGAGCAAACCAAAGACTCTGATGGAGGTGAAGCATATTCCTATGGCTGAGGCAACCGCTACAGAGTTCCTTCTCTTACATGAAACTGTTTTTCACGTCAGTGGTCATTGCATCGCTAACCACTGTTATAACATTTCCCCTTATGTAGCTCTAGCTATCTTATTAATAGCAATGTAAATGGAGAACATGTGATCTAGCCTACATTTTGCCTCAATTTTAGTGGGATGCAGTAACCCTCACCCATTACTGCAATTAGACAATTCAGGCCACAAGTTTGGAATGCAAGCTAATCAAATGCATCCTACTTCTTGTCTCCTCATCCTGGAGGGGAGTGACAAGTGGGGTGCCACAGAATTACGTCCTAGGCCCAGAGTTGTTCATTATCTTCATTATAACTTGGAAGATAATAATTAAATCTGCCGATGACTCCAAACTTGGAGCAGTTGCTAATACATCAGAAGGCAGAATCAGAATTCAAAATTAGCTTATCACATGGGAGACCTGGGCTAACACTAATGAATTTCAACAGGGAAAAATGTAAAGGGCTACACTTAGGTGGGACGATGCACAAATTTAGGATGGGAGACAAATGACTTGGCAGTAGTACATGTGAAAAGGATATAGGGATCTTAGTAAATCACAAACAAAAATGTCAACAATATACTAGGCTATATCAATAGAAGCACTGTGTCCAGGTCAAGGGAAGTAATAGTACCACTCTATTCTATTCTGGTCAGCTCTCACCTAGATTACTGTCTTCAGTTTAAGACCACAGTTGAAGAAAGACTGGGAGAACGTGGCTTGTTAAGTCTGGAAAAGAGAAGACTGAGTAGTATGACACCCTTCTTCAGGTATCTGAAGGGCTGTCACATGGAAGATATAGGGGCCTTTTTTTCTTTGGCAGCTCAAGAGGACTGGAATAGAAGTAATGGATTCAAATTACAAGAAAGGAGATTTCAACTAAATATAGGAAGAACGCCCTGACAGTGACAGCCATCTGACAATGGATTTGACTGCCTCAGAGGGTGACAAGGCTCTCTTTCATTGGCAATTTTTAAGTAGACGTTGGATGGGCAGCTCTCAAGGATACTTTAGATGTGGATTTCCTGGAATTGATGGTCCTTTACAGTTTTACAGTTCCATGATTCTATGGTCTAAAGATGTCCCATGTAAACAATTCTGTATCTTTGGTAAAAGGATGCAAATCTACATTACACCTTCCTTTTAGGTCTTCACATTCCCAACACCACACACACTTTCAAGGTACATTTTTATCCATACCATCAAGGTCACTTTCAAAGGTTTCTGCTGATATCCAATCAGTAGATTGCCCCGTACCATTCACCGTCAAGGCAGCCACCCGAAAGCTATACTCTGTACCCCGTTCCAGACCTGATTAAAAAAAAAATGAACAATATTAAAATATTGATCTGAACAGTGTCAGCAAAGTTTCTGGTTGCAATAAGAACATTATCAATTCCACCATTATCACAGTTAATTCCTTGTGAATGTAAAATTAAATATGTGCCTAAAATGAACAGCTTACACAGCTGTTATTTCTAGGATATGATTTGGGTCAAGTCTGACATAAATCTAGTTAGCTAAGTGTTTCATGCTTTTGCTTTCCACCTCTCAGTTGGTTACTTGAGTATAATCCAAAGCTATGAATGGCACTCAGTGATGGATGTCGAAAGGTTCAAGTAGATTCAGTTGACACAAATCATTGTCTGCCAAGCTGTGCCAAGATTAGCATATTACAATGACCTTCTCTGTAAATCAGCAGCGAAGGACCAAGTGAGTTCTTTGTTAAAAAAAAAAAGACTTCGCTCTTCAAATGATTATTCATCTTCTTTAAATATAATACAGTGGGGTCTTGACTTAAGAACGGCTCGAGTTAAGAACATTTTGACTTAAGAACCACTCTCACAGGAAAATATTGACTTGACTTAAGTACTTAGATTTGAGTTAAGAACTGAAAAAAAACCACGTGGGAGGCAGGGAAAGTGCAAAATTTGAACTTTCAGTTAACTGTTGGCCAGTGAAAAGGGTGCCTGTCTGCTTCCTCACTCCTCCCAGCGTTTAGAGAGTGGATTGGGAGACAGTCTTCGGACTGCCTGGTACTGTAACTGCCTGGACTGTCTTTTCCCTGCCTTCCCTGAACCTTTCTTGACCTAAGAAAAAAAGAAACAAAATATCCCCCTCTAGTGGTCGAAGGCAGAATAGCAGCTTCCCATTAGTTTCTATGGACGGAAAAGAGCAGATACGGATCAAATGGTTTTCAATGCATTCCTATGGGAAATGCAGATTTGACCTGAGAACTTTTTGACTTGAGAACCGCCTTCCAATACAGATTAAGTTCTCAAGTCAAGACCCCACTGTACATTTCTTTCAAAGAGAAACCTAGCCTAGCCACAAAAATATATCAAATGTCTATTTATTTAAACGAAATTATATCCTTTGTATATGAAATTCTTGTCTGATGAAGTTCTGTTCTTTTCATGATCACGGGAGTGAATCCTACATGAGTTAGGTTCTGCTTCTAAGACAAGAAACTTCCCAGCCAGGAGGCTGCAAAGGCTCTATGGCCTATGGGTCCGCTGGTGGGCCACTATCTACTATGGATGTAAATCCTGTCCTGTGAGGATATGGAAATGTTGTTCTTTTCTCCTTGCCCTGCTAAAGGGCTCAGTATTTTTCAGTTGCTATCAACTCAGTCTTCTCCCACAAATTGTGTAATACGTACAGTCGTGCCCCGCTTAACAATTACCCCGCATTATGACGAATCCACTTCACAAAAATGTTTTTGCGATCGCAAAACAATGTTCTAAATAGGGTTTTTTTCACTTTGTGAAGATCGGTTCCCTGCTTCGGGAACCGATTCTTCGTATTACGATGATCAAAACAGCTGATTGTCAGGTTTTCAAAATGGCCACCGGGTGCTTAAAATGGCTCCCCACTGTGCTTAGGGATGGATTCCTCGCTATACAGGAATCAAAAATGGCCGCCGTATGGAGGATCTTCGCTGGACGGTGAGTTTATAGTCCATTGGAACGTACTGAACAGTTTTCAATGCGTTTCAATGGGTTTTTTAATTTCACTTTACTACGTTTTCACTCTACAGCGATTTCGCTGGAACGAATTAACGTCGTTAAGCGAGGCAACACTGTACACCAAACATCTAAACTGCTGCATTGTTCCATGGGCTTTTAAAAATCTGAAGTATCAGAAAGATCCTCTGCACTACAAATAAATCATGTAGGTCATCTGTGCTTGTGGGGTGCAGTGTCCCTTGCTGCTTATAAGGAGAGGACACTAGTTTCACACAGACTGTCCAAGAGGCATTCTGCATGCATTGCAAAAACAAAACAAAAACTTGACAGCAAAAGAGCCATCTTGTCTTCTTGTCTCTCACACACTAGAGGTGAGGAATCTTGTGGGGCTTCAAAATTCCTCTTCTAAGATTTCTCATGTTGTGACAGCTTAAGTCATTGAAAGCAGGAAATTTAGCAACTAGTCTCTCTCATGCACACATCCTTTCCCACCATTGCTCAAGAGTCCCCAGAGCAGGCTGTGGGAAAGAGTTCATCAAAATAATTTAAACTGTCCAGAAAATACCTGGTTAAGTTTTACTCAAGGAACACTCATGTTATTTAGTCAGGTGTGCTCTTTTCTATACTTCCTGACATTAATGGTTCCTTAGAATATTTATTTAAATGGCCATACATTATGTTTCCTTTACTGCTGAAAAAATAATACAGTCAAAACAAGCAGGGCTGAACAAATTATACTTTACTGCACCTCAGGAGATAACCTTTCCCCTCATCTTTACTATGAAGCAATGAAATTTATTAAAGATTCTTGAGCATTCATAAGGACTCTGGTGTTAAATTCTTCTACATTTAGACAAAAAACACGAACTCACTAACCTTCAATTAGCTGGGAAAGCTGTGCCCCAACAATCATCTCAGTGACATCACTTTTGCGAGTCACTTTTCGGTAGCGAATCTTATAGCCAGTAATTTCCCCATTGTGCGTTCCTGCAGGAGGGGGCTGCCAATGCATCATGATACTCTGCGGGAAATTACATGGCATTATAAATCATGTTCTTCACATTAAACTATGGTAGCTCTCATGCTTCATCAATCTCTATTATATTAGTTCAAGAAACAATTATATGTAATATAAAATAGGTGTAAGCTTCTATAACATTTGAGGCACTAAAATGATGTTTCTTGAAGATGCTCTATAGTTAAAACTTGCAAGAATGTTGTTTTGTTTTTATATCGCTATCTTTATGAATTACAGAGCAGCTGATGGAAATCTGGCAAACTCTAGTATATGTCAAATCTAAATTTTACTTCTATTATAAAGAATTCCTATGTGGTATATTTTGAAACATTAGCACTGCTCATCTCCAATGATCTTAATGCATCATAACACTTAAGCTGCTGCATGCTGGCTACAATATAAGACACTAATTAACACCTACTTCACTTTTAAGGATGCTGATTGAGCAAATACAAGATCTATGCTATGAAAACCAGGCAGTTGAAGGCAGGATGTGTAAGAAGGACTGAATATGGTGCTCAATTGCTGGTGGATCTAGATCCTCCTACCCTTCAAACATTACTACAAAAACAAACTGACAGCATCTTACCTTGGAGTTTTGCACTTCTAGAGTTAGATTCTGTGGTGCAGCACTGGGAACTAGAAAAAAAATGGAAGCAGTACTTCAAAACCCATTCAGAAGTATCTTTTAAAGCAGTGGTTCCCAATCTTTCATCCCCAGATGTTATTGGAGTAAAACTCCCAGAAGCCTTCATCACTAGCTGTGCTGACCAGGATTTCATTGTAGTCAGAGTCCAGCAGTTGCTAGATTCGTAACATTACATTTCTGACATATGTGCTGGTTTGGCTCCAGCAAGGACTATCAAAACACTTAGTGGGATTAAAATTTATGCCATCTGAATGTGGTTGATGAGATACCTTGTCCTCAGTGGCTGAAACCACTGATTTGACCCTAACATACCAATCTTGTCATCATCAACCTACAACATCCACTAGAACAGAAGTTGCATAAATCAGAACAGAGGAAGCAATCCATGAAGAAGAAGAAATCACTCTCTCTCTCTCCCCCCCCCCCGTGTGTGTGTGTGTCACAGCTGGACAGATTTTGCCATATCCAGATTTTCCAAAATCCTCATATGATTGCTACAACAACCCCCTGATTTCAATAATAACTACATGCTGTCAAATCAGTTCTGATTTACGGTGGCCCTTTGCATAGCTTTCTAGTGTAGAGTATTCTGAAGTGGTTTACCATTCCCTTCTTCTGGAGGCAATCTAGGTCTGTACAGCTTTCCCAAGGCCACACAGGCTGGCTCCTACCTCTTTCTACTATCATTTTATTACAAATCTAGCTGTACGACATCACCGTTCATGGCACATTTGGACTAACCAAGACAGGCCACTCATAAACATAGTAAAATGTTTTTCCTCAGTAAACAAAGCAGATAAAATTGTAAAAGAAAAAGGCAGAAAGCCTCATCCTCTCTCTAATTTTATGTTTACCATGGAGATTCACATGAAGAAATTATGCTTGCCACCTGAAAAAATTAAATGAGAAAAGCTTTACATCAGGCTTGTCCAACCTGTGGCCCAGGTCAGCTTGTAATGTGGCCCAGTGCAATTTTTTATTTAAAAAAAAATTCCAAAGTTTCAAGTTACACTGCTGGCGCTTGCGGCCGGAATGTGGCCGGGGCATGTCACAACAGTAGAGGGAGAGAGAGGGAAGGAAGGAAGGAGTGGGAGGGGAGGGGACAGGGGGGCTGTGTGACTGCATTGTGCTGTCCCCGTCAATAGGTAGACCCCCTCCCGGCCCCATAAAGCCGCCGGAGTCGAAGTTGGCAGCCTCTGCTGTCTGAGATCACAGCTGCCAGTAAGCGTGCTTGGAGCGGGGCTGCGGAGGACGGCTAGGGCTGCCCCCCCATGCGGCCCAAACCAAATGTATGTGCGGCCCAAACCAAATTTTCATCTTCTAATGTGGCCCAGGGAAGGTGAAAGGTTGGACACCCCTGCTTTACATTATTTTTGCTGTTAGGAGGCACTCACCATCCGATAGTGTTCGAATGACAACATCTTGTGTGGAAACTCCTGGACCATGTTTATTGTAGGCCACAACCCGGAAACTATATTCCGTGTACTTTTTAAGACCAGTGATTGTATAGGAAAGGCCTGCAACATCAATATCCTGTATTTGAAAAGATATAGATTATGTAGTCTTAGAAAACACTATTTCTGTTCATTTTTGTAACTGCAGAAATGGAGAAGCCACGTCATACCTGTGATGAGATGGGTTTTTAAGTTAAAATCTTTTAAAGGCATATGGGTTTTGTAATTATGAAGTGAGCCAGAGAGGTTCCATTTTGTTTCTTTGTATATAATATCTGTGCTATGCTGACAAGTTGTTTTCCAGGCGAGCAGAGACAGTGTTATTCTGAAGGCCTGAGAAGGACTCTGTGATTAGATAGATGGAAATGTTGTGACTCTTTGAGAAACCACCGTAACCCAAATAACATCTGGTGTGTATGAGAAAGAATTCATGTGATGTAACAGGACTGTTTGCCTAGTAACGAACTCTGATTGGATGACATCGTGGGAAGGTGCATTAGGCCCTTGCCAGTTACTCTTGAAAAAGGAACTTTTTACCTATGGACTTTGTCTTTCCAAGACCGACCTTTCAGTGATTCGTGACCTACACTTCAGCCATTTGGGACTACCTACATGGACTGGTTTCTATGATTTGCTGGATTACTTTTGGACTTATGGGATTTTTCCTAAGGACTGTGTATTACTATTTTCTATGGACTGTTCTATGGAATATTCCTTATGGACTTCTTTTCTTGGAATACTCCATGTGGACTATGCTCTTGTAATTTAGTAAGGACTATGGTATATTTACTGGATTTTTCTTTTCTAAGGACTATGGGTCATATAATGGATTTTTACTTTTGTTTAGGGGTTTTTATTCTATAGGATCACTGAGGACTATAGCCTTTTCATAACCTACTTGGATTATTTGGTTTTACTAATGATTTCCTGGACTGGAACTGGTTTTATTCTTTTTAATGTCTTTTTGTATTTTTAATAAGGTTTTTGAATACTTTTCTATTTTTCATGTTTTCTTTGCCTCACTACATCTTTGTAACTAAGCAGCACAATGCTAGATTATTTGTTTTGGTTTAATTTGGCTTAGTAACATGCTTTTTCTTTAATAAAATAAAGATTATAAAACTCATTTGGTTTCCTGAACAGTACACTTGTCATAGGGTCATCTGAGAGTGCTGCCTCGGCCTAGCTTACTTAGAGTCCTGTCAGTGGTGCAAGTTAAGTCTAAGGACTACAAAGCCCACTTGACCTTTTCACAATAATATCCGAGAGTACCAAGGTGTTCTTATGTGGGCAGACTTGTGAGAAGGGGTGTTGTAGCATGGCTGGCTGAATTGGACTCTTCAGCTCATTTTAGCATGTGCAAACTCCTGATTGCTCTCTGTCCAAGCGTACACGTGTGTTTTCAAACCCGTGTTCGTCACATGGTGGCAGCTGCGGGATGGACCACGTGCTGGGTTTTGTAGTACCTCAGGATGACCAATTTTTGTTCTATCTAACAGCTTGAGTGACCCTGATCCACAAGCTAAGTTTTGATTGCAGTGGGACACTGAGGCTTCAAGGAGCTAGGTGCTTCCCTGGGTGTAAACAGTAATTTCCTAGGAAACGCTGTTTGCCAGCAGTTAGATCTAAAGGCTGTGGTGAGAGGTGTTAAATCTTCAGGCTGTGGTAATGTGTGTTAGAATCTGGGGTGCTCTTTTAAGAAAGAGATTCCCAGTGGGACAAGCAAACTGTTAGGAAACAATAAAATTTAATCAGTAGGCATGTGCAGGTTGTTACAACGTTGTAGTGAAGAAATTCCAAGATGCATGTCCTTTATTTTTGGAGTGCTTGCACCCTAGTTGAGCAGGTCATTTCACAATCTTAGGATTGCATAAATGACTCTGACTGCATTGTTTTGGAACTTGCATCCAGGTTTTTTTTCTTTTTTGTTTTGGCCTAAGTGTACTCCTATAATCTTAGGATTTGCCGGAGCACCTGGCCGTGTTCCGGACTAGCTCTGGGTCTCCCCACTACGATCTTAGGATCTGGCAGGAGTACCTAGTTGCATCTGGCTTGGCCTAGAGTCATGCCCTATGATCTCAGCATCTGTCGGGATGACCTGGCCCTAGAGGTATCTATATGCACCCAGTTCAGTCATTGATCATCTCTGTAACTTTAGGGTTCACAGAGTGATCACAGTTTTTCTTTTCTCTTCCTTTTGGAGTTTTCAGTATTTTGGTTTTGGCAGCTGTCTGTCTTCTCACAGACCTTAGGGTCACAGGGACAGCAGTTGGTCGAAAGTGCAGGAGAGATTTTTAATTTTATTTTGGTTTGGCAGCTGTTTGTTCTCTCGCCTATCTTAGGATAGCAGAAGGGACAGCAGTTGGTCAGAAGTGCAGAGGAGATTTTTAAATTTTCATTTCTATTATTAGAAGTTTTGTTTTCGCTGACCTAGCCAAGGCTAGAGTGCCAGCAGGAATGGAGGAGCAAAATCAGTCTAAAACCGTGGATTTACCCCTAAAAATGGCTTCAGGATTTTTCGAGGAAGCCAAGCAGAAAATTAGGGAAAGAGATTTCCTGATACGTGAGCTTTATCAGGAGAACATCCTTTTAAAACGTTTTCTTAGCACAGAACCTGGCTTGATGCAAAGGTTTTTCCAAGTTCAGCAGGGTTCCTGTGTGGAAAGAGTTAACGAGGCCCAGTGGAATGCTAAGGAGCATTCCAGAGAAGACAGCGATTCATCGTCCGTCCAAACAAAGGATTTACAGGCCCTGGAACCGCGCGAAGGGAGAGAAATGCAGCCGAAAGTTTGCCGGGAAATAGCATCGGACGGCGCAAGGGGGAATTGCAGTGCATTCGAATTCAGCTCAGAACCATCTTCAGCTCCTTTTCAGAGCACAGGACAGGTGAGAAGTTCTGAAATAATTTGGGAGGAGACTATGGGTTTGCTAGAAGAAGGAGAGCAAGGGATTTTCCAAAGTAATAAAGCAATTGCTGGGACTGAGAGCTTAGAAGCAACAGGACTTGTGTCAGCAGATCTTGATGCATGTCAGATCTCAAACAACCCCCCTTCTCTTAGCCCAGAGGGAACAGCGAAAGCAGACTCTGTTAGGTTGGCAGAGACCCCATGTAATTCATGGCAGTTCGGAAGTAAAGAAAAATACCAAGGGGGTGGCCTACTCAAGGTACCGGAAAAGTCAGCTGAGGAAGCTGGAGGAGTGAAGGTTTTCTCAGAGTCTTTGCCAAGTGTTTTAGTGATTGATAATGGAGCGGTTTTGCAGCATGGACTTTCACATTGTGAGACTGTTTCTAACACAACCAATGAAGGGGGAAGCGCTAACTTTTTGGGATTACAAAGTACTGATGTTTCTCCAGAGACGGAAATCATATCTGAAAAATTTGGCCCAGTACCACAGTTAATCTTCTCAGAAAAATCTTTAGAAAGAAAAGCAGAGGTTTGGGACAATACTTATTTTCAACAGCCTATTTTCCAAGGAAGTGGTGAGAATGCTGATACTGTTTCTGAGGCTATGCAGAGTACTCCCGAGGGAACTTTGTTGCAGCAGCGGCCTCTTGTGACCAAACCTGATAGCACAGCTAATTCAGCAATACATGTATCCAGGGGTGAAGGCATTGATCAATTTGGCCCAGGACAGATATTGGAGCCTGTGTTAGCTAAACCCCAAAACGTCTTCTCGAATTCACCAGGAGAAACTGATGTGGTGAAACTTTTTATTACAGTCAATGAAGGATTTACTGCTGTTTCTGTTCCTATAGATCTAGAAGGGTCTAAGGGCAATTTAGTGTCTGGAACTGTTGAAAGGCTTTATCAGATTTTAATTAAAGAGGAATATCGCCCTGATACATCATTTACTTGCCCTCAGGAAATTTACCAACTCAGAAAACTAGCACCTGGAATGGAAAATACCTATGTTACTTTTCAGAAATTGGTTGATGAATTGTTTGGTGATTTACATTATGTGATTGGCTATGTAGGCAACCTTGTAATTTACAGCCCTGATCCAATTCAAGCAGACCAGGGGGCTTGTGATGAGATGGGTTTTTAAGTTAAAATCTTTTAAAGGCATATGGGTTTTGTAATTATGAAGTGAGCCAGAGAGGTTCCATTTTGTTTCTTTGTATATAATATCTGTGCTATGCTGACAAGTTGTTTTCCAGGCGAGCAGAGACAGTGTTATTCTGAAGGCCTGAGAAGGACTCTGTGATTAGATAGATGGAAATGTTGTGACTCTTTGAGAAACCACCGTAACCCAAATAACATCTGGTGTGTATGAGAAAGAATTCATGTGATGTAACAGGACTGTTTGCCTAGTAACGAACTCTGATTGGATGACATCGTGGGAAGGTGCATTAGGCCCTTGCCAGTTACTCTTGAAAAAGGAACTTTTTACCTATGGACTTTGTCTTTCCAAGACCGACCTTTCAGTGATTCGTGACCTACACTTCAGCCATTTGGGACTACCTACATGGACTGGTTTCTATGATTTGCTGGATTACTTTTGGACTTATGGGATTTTTCCTAAGGACTGTGTATTACTATTTTCTATGGACTGTTCTATGGAATATTCCTTATGGACTTCTTTTCTTGGAATACTCCATGTGGACTATGCTCTTGTAATTTAGTAAGGACTATGGTATATTTACTGGATTTTTCTTTTCTAAGGACTATGGGTCATATAATGGATTTTTACTTTTGTTTAGGGGTTTTTATTCTATAGGATCACTGAGGACTATAGCCTTTTCATAACCTACTTGGATTATTTGGTTTTACTAATGATTTCCTGGACTGGAACTGGTTTTATTCTTTTTAATGTCTTTTTGTATTTTTAATAAGGTTTTTGAATACTTTTCTATTTTTCATGTTTTCTTTGCCTCACTACATCTTTGTAACTAAGCAGCACAATGCTAGATTATTTGTTTTGGTTTAATTTGGCTTAGTAACATGCTTTTTCTTTAATAAAATAAAGATTATAAAACTCATTTGGTTTCCTGAACAGTACACTTGTCATAGGGTCATCTGAGAGTGCTGCCTCGGCCTAGCTTACTTAGAGTCCTGTCAGTGGTGCAAGTTAAGTCTAAGGACTACAAAGCCCACTTGACCTTTTCACAATAATATCCGAGAGTACCAAGGTGTTCTTATGTGGGCAGACTTGTGAGAAGGGGTGTTGTAGCATGGCTGGCTGAATTGGACTCTTCAGCTCATTTTAGCATGTGCAAACTCCTGATTGCTCTCTGTCCAAGCGTACACGTGTGTTTTCGAACCCGTGTTCGTCACAATACCAAGTCCATCCAGCCCAGTATTGCTGAAACTGAATGGCACTGGTTTCAAGCATGATTCTTTCCTAGCTCTAAATGAGATATTTCCTGATGGCCTCCCATTCCAGCACTATCCAGGCCCAATCTTGCTTAAATTTACGAGATTAGTAAATTTACGAGATTAGTACGTTTGAGGTGGTAGGGTAGATTATGCTCTCCTAGGAGGAGATATTCTAGAAATCAGAAATAGAAATAATGCCCTGGATATATCCTGAAATATCCTCTTCTTTCTCCCAATCACGTATGTAGCCATCTCTGGTAGCTTCTCACAATTCTTCCTTAAGATCAACTCCTAACCTTCCTCTTCCAATCTGTTACTTACAATGAATGATACTAGAAAATCATAATTTGCTATAAACTGACATCACAAGGACAAGATATCTATTTATCGTTAGGTCAAATTTCCTTCATCAGTTGCGTGTGCGATCCTAATCCATTACAGAAGTTAGAATAAGCTTTTTTGAACAGATGACTATTCCTATTCTTTTCATCCATTGATGACAGAAATCAAGTGTAACAGATCTGTTTTCAATGTGAGCTATTAAGTGCTGACAGAAAACAAGATGAAACCTCCAAGGCTCAATTTTAGTTGAAACAGGTGGAAGGCATAATGTTAACTGTCTTGGATAGCCATGGATTTTTTTAAGTAACCAGCAGCTTCTTTAGTCAGAATGATAATGAAAGCAACAAGCAGCAGTATATTAGCAAATCAATAGACCTGATGTAAACAAAAATGAATACATTTTTACTCATGTCTGAACACTTTTTAATAGTTGCTTTATTTTCAGAAATTAAACTTCTGAGAACTAAACATGCTTAAAAATGCCAATGCTCCCCTTCATTGCCAGATGATAAAGTACAGTATTATCTGTCTAGCTCTTATTGTGCTGGTATAGTCAACAAAACAATAGATTCAGAAAGAACTAGTAAGTCACAGTAAACTATGCATATTACATCTACAGTTCCTCATTGCTACAGTATGCTCATATTAAAGATCAGACCTGTTCACTGTCTGTCCCCTTCTCCATATAATACAGTTTGTAGTTTTGGATTTCACCATTTCCAGATAAAGGCGTTGACCAACTGACAGTGATTGATGTGGGGGAATTGGCATATGCCCGAATATTGGGAGCTGGTCCAGGAAGCTGAACTGAAAAATAACCAAGATATATGATAAGATTTTCAATATATTTACTCGTGTTTAACTCATGGAAGAAGTTTTGGAACCATTTAATTCTAAACAAACTGAAAAAATATATATACTTGAACCCAATCTGATTGATGAAGGTACAAATCTGCTCCTCCCTGAATACAGTCACAGTTGAACCATGAATGAGCTGAACCTTTTTAATGTCCATAATTATCCATAATTATACTGGTTCAAATGACACAATTGAATATGGTTAATAATGACAGAAAAAATCCATAGTGAACCACAGTTTGTCTGTTATCCTCTGTTTGCAGAACATCCAGCAAGGAGACTGGTAGAGTCACTATTAACTATAATTTTTTTATTTTGTTGAAACCCTACAACATTCTTGTTTGAAACAAGCCAACTTTAAACCATGTTACATGCAGTTAACGTATTTTAAAAAGTTACTGTTAACTGTCATTTTCACAGCAAGGGAAACAATAATGACCCCAACCACTGGGCAGAAAAGGAGTAGCTGCAGGGAAACTGCAACGTACCTGAAAGGACTAAGAGACAATATTTGGGTGGCAATAAGGGAAAAAGCTATCTCAATCCCTTTTTCTTGGAGAGTCTTTAAACTATAAGCCTGGGACCAATGACAGACTAATTTTGAATCTTTCTAGCGCTGGCACTGTGACAACACATACTGATTTTTATCTTTTGTTTTTCCATAAAGAAGTGTTCTAGCGCTAAACACAGTAGTTTGTTTTTACAAAATTGAAAAATACTTTGTGGTAACTAAGGAGAAAGACGGTGGGAGTGGATTCTCCTGCTATCTGAAACATCAAGCCCAGATTAGTATGTCAAAAGAATACTACTCATACTCACACTCCCATCTTTTTGGAAAATGAAACAACTGATCACATGGGGAAAAAACACTGTTTGGAATGCTCTGGCTTGAAAAAAGTAGAAGCCTCCCAGTAGCAGGACCAGGGGCTTTGTTTAGAAGCAAAAAAGCTGATTTGCACTGGCCTTTGTGTCATGTGATCTGTTTTAAAAAATTCAAATGCATCCATTTTACTTCTGCAGCAAATCTTGTATTATGTACACATATAGCTGCAGTCTAAGCTGCTTTAAGAATCTTTGTTTTGGCTGGAGCGCCAGATAAAAATGCTATTAATTTAATGTCAGCAACAACAACTGATCTTAGTCTAGTGCAAAAAGGATCTGAAAAAAATCAGGGTTAAGTAGTACAAGTCAGAATCATATGCAAATATTATGTCAAATTAATCAAAACACAGCTAGCATGTTTTTATCAGCAGCAGCCAGAGAGTAGGTAGAAATGTATATTATACATACCCTCAGGTTGTGTTGCTACTTTCAGTGGCACTGAGCTCTCCCCAGGTCCACGTTTGTTATGAGCTACCACTCTAAAAATGTACACTGTTTCAGGCCTCAGATTTTGAATTGTCACTTGCATTTCACCTGGATAACTTGTATTTTCAACACGTTCCCTATTTGGGAAAGGGGAGGTAAAATGTTCCAGAAAAGAATAGCTTATTAGGACAGAATATAAGCAATTCTGTTGTCTAATACATACAAGCAGTAAAAAAAGAAAAGAAAATAAAGATATCTATTCCAAGGCATGGTGTCCGCAACTACAATCCCCAGATGATGGTTGCAACCTGAGTCTTAACTCACCTCATATGGGCAGACCTGGTACAGACATCTGCCATTTTTTTTTGTATTTTTGGAACTCTTATCTACAATTTTTCTCTGCTATTCATGAAGTGGTGGTGTTCAGTTTGATGCAGTAGAATTTTCTCCATGAGAGCTTGCAATTCGTTTGATTTTTTTTTTTAGTGGTCCAATAAAGGTACCACTCTAATTTTACAAACTAAGATTCTTCCCAGTTATTTGCTTTCTGTATCTTCTATCTTGATTAACACATTCCTTTCTTAAAGCAGCAATGTGTATGATATTAAAAATATACCTGTTTGAATTGGAGGTGCTTAGCAGCTAAAAGAAAATTCATACTGATATTCCAAATCACTGCATTTAAAACTACAATACTTAAACCTCTATTGACATTAGGTATGTGCAGTTTCCAAACAAACGGAGCTACTGCAAATTATTGAAAAAATACGGTGTCTGAGCATGTAACATGCTGTGGAAGAAATAATGAGTATCAAATAAATAAATTAATGCAAATCATTCATTATAACACATATTTCACCTGGATGAGTGTATTGAATATTTCAGGCTGCTATCTCCTACAATTTCACAAACGTTAGTGGAATTTCCATAAATTACCTGTTCACACCTTCCTTAGTGTAAAATACTGAGTAGGTGAGATTGTCGCCATGTGGATCTGATGCAGGGGTCCTCCAAGTCAACTTGATGAAGCGGGTGGAGACAAGGGAAGCCACAACGTCTCGAGGAGCTGAAGGCAGGGGTCCAGCTGTAGCTGGTGCTAGATGGTCAGTAGTGGCACTGGTCAGTGAAGTGGGAGGTAATGTTGGGATGGCAACATCTTGTCATGTGCAAACATTGGGGAATATGAAGGGCAAACATCACGACGATTTAAAGAGAAAACAGAAAAAACCAAAAAAAGAAATAAACAAAACCACGATGGGAAACAAAACAAAATGAACACACAAAAAAGGCCATTAAACTGAAGGTTGGCATGCAGGCAAAAAGATAACTACTGAAAACTAATGGGGAGTATCAAAGGAGACGTCACTGTAGGACAAGCAGTCAAAGATCTCCATTAAAAATGAAAGTGGGTAGGGAAAGGAAAGGTGAAAACTGAGGATAAAGTATCATCTCACAATGGAAACATCAAGTTGTGATATGTATGCCTTCTCATTCTGCAGTATTTACTTTTCAGAAAACTACCTTCTCAATATACCATATTATACAGAATCATCTGAAGATTTTCAATTTGCATTTATAAACAAAATAGCAAGCCTCAAGAGCAATACTGCATCCACATCTTAGCTAAACATATTGTTTTGTCATACTCTAAGTTGTCCAACTACATCACTGCTCTCTTCCTTAAACAATATTATTTGGGTCTGATTTCTAGTTAATGAAAGATCTGAAAAGGAGAGGCATTACCCTCCACCTCATCCCAGTCCCTCAATCCACTCCATATTCCTCAAGACTCATTGTTCTTCAGGATTAAACTCCTCCTTACCTAACCCAACATGTAATGTCCTTCATATCAACATTGTTAACGCAACCACATGAAACTAAGTACTTCAGGTGCCACTGTTTTAAAACAAGCACAGTGAATAGCAGTCTTTTTTCTTCTTCTTAACTCCCTGTTTCAATCTGAGAGTAAGCCAACTTGGGCAAGAAAGGAGGGTGGGTATAAATGTTTTAAAATAAAAATTAATTAAAACGTCATCAAATTAAACAAAACTATCAATGAGAACATTCTGAAATGGGTGAAAAACCTGGAGTAATATCAGCTTTAAGGACAGCCTAGAAATGCCATTATATAATTGCTTATTTATTTCCTGTTTTGCTTTTCTTTAAACTAATTTCAGTCTTATAACCCAATGGGTAGTCTACAGCAGTGGTCTCCAACCTTGGGCCTCCAGATGTTCTTGGACTTCAACTCCCAGAAATCCTGGCCAGCAGAGGTGGTGGTGAAGTCTTCTGGGAGTTTAAGTCCAAGAACATCTGGAGGCCCAAGGTTGGGGACCACTGGTCTACAGTATACAGAACTCACCTTTCAAAGTATTTTTGGGTAGCTCACATGTAAAGACACACATAAACACAGTTTCTCTTATGACTCAACTTTCTTTAGGTTACATTTGATGTTAAGCTGGGCATTCTATCTGATTATCTCAGTAGTTTCCAATAGTGACACAAAATTCACTGTACAAAATGAAGAACTACTGAAAAATAATCATGCTAGACCATGAAGAAAAGTTTTATTTCCGGTGAGAGATGAAAAGCAGCACTGCCTACTGTCTAATGATGTGTCACCAAAGATGGCAAAATCAATTCTTCAGACAAATACTGCTAACACATAAGCAGACAGTCAGTGACCTGGAATCTAATTATTTTTGGACAGGCTAGCAAAAAGAGCTTTTGTTTTATATGCTCCTCTTTTCTGCATATTACATACGATTGGGAGGAAACATTTCAATTGCTAAACCATAAAACAAAATCCTTCATTGACTCTAATGAGAAAAACTGCAGGGAGATTCTTGAAAACTGCAATTAATCTTGAAACTCAGTACAAATGAAAGTTTAATCAGACAACACCAACCTTAAAACTTAACATGGCACCTATGTTCACCATAAAGTAGTGGAAAATCTGTATTTTAGCATGATTATGTTGCTCGCTCTTCACATAGAAAAAGGCTGAAATTTTCCATTTCCATTTATTTTATTTATTAAATTTCTCTGCTACTCTACTAACAAATGCCTTTCATACGTTCTGCAATATCAAAAGTCCCAGACAATCAATAAAAATAATAAGGAAATAATACAACCAATGTAAATGATTATGAAACATGATTGTTATTAAAAGCCAACTATAGGACTACTACTCCCCTTCATGGATTGCTACCTTGTCGTGGCGAAGGGGCTTGAGTAATTCAGAGAAGCTCTGGGCTATGCCATGCAGGGACACCCAAGACGGACAGGTCGTAGTGGAGAGTTCTGACTAAATGCGATCCACCTGGAGCAGGAACTCGCAAGCCACTCCAGTATCTTTGCCAAGAAAACTCCATAGACAGAAATAAAAGGCTAAAAGATACAACGCTGGAAGATGAGCCCCTCAGGTTGGAAGGCATCCAACATGCTACTGAGGAAGAGCGGAGGACAAGTACAAGTAGCTCCAGAGCTAATGAAGTGGTTGGACCAAAGCCGAAAGGATGCTCAGCTGCTGACGCGCCTGGAAGTGAAAGGAAAGTCGGATGCTGCAAAGAAGAATACTGCATAGGAACCTGGAATGTAAGATCTATGAACCTTGGGAAGCTGGATGTGGTCAAAAAGCAGATGGCAAGAATAAACATTGACATCCTGGGTGTCAGTGAACTAAAATGGACAGGAATGGGCGAATTCAATTCAGATTATTACCATATCTACTACTGTGGGCAAGAATCCCATAGAAAAAATGGAGTATCCCTCATAGTCAAAAAAAGAATGGGAAAAGCTGTACTGGGATACAATCTCAAAATTGATAGAGTGATTTCAATACAAATCCAAGGCAGACCTTTCAACATCATAGAAATCCACATTTATGCACCAACCATCGATGCTGAAGAGGCTGAAATCGACCATTTCTATGAAGACTTACAACACCTTCTAGAACTGACAACAAAGAAAGATGTTCTCGTCATTACAGGGGAATGGAATGCTAAAGTAGGGAGTCAAGAGATAAAAGAAACAACAGGTAGGTTTTGCCTTGGAATTCAAAATGAAGCAGGGCAAAGGCTAATAGAATTTTGTCAAGATAACAAGCTGGTCATCACAAACACTCTTTTCGAACAACACAAGAGGCAACTCTACACATGGACATCGCCAGATGGGCAATACCGAAACCAGATTGATTATCTTCTCTGCAGCCAAAGATGGAGAAGCTCTATACAGTCAGCAAAAACAAGACCTGGAGCTGATTGTGGCTTTGATCATCAGCTTCTCATAGCAAAACTCAAGCTTAAACTGAAGAAAGTAGGAAAAATCACTGGGCTAGTCAGGTATAACCTAAACCAAATCCAAGATTTTAGGGAACTAGATTTGGTGGACAGAGTGCCTGAAGAACCATGGATGGAGGCTTGTAACATTGTACAGGAGGCAGCTACAAAAACCATCCCAAAGAAAAGGAAATGGAAGAAAGCAAAGTGGCTGTCCAATGAGGCCTTAACAAATAGCAGAGAAGAGAAGGGAAACAAAATGCAAGGGAGATAGGGAAAGTTACAGAAAATTGAATGCAGACTTCCAAAGAATAGCAAGGAGGGACAAGAGGGCCTTCTTAAATGAATAGTGCAAAGAAATAGAGGAAAAGAATAGAAAGGGAAAAACCAGAGATCTGTTCAAGAAAATTGGAGATATTAAAGGAACCTTTTTTTTGCAAAGATTGACATGATAAAGGACAAAAATGGGAGGGACCTAACAGAAGCAGAAGACATCAAGAAGATTTGGCAAGAATACACAGAGGAATTATACCAGAAAGATTTGGATGTCCCAGACAACCCAGATACTGTGGGTGCTGACATGGAGCCAGACATCCTGGTGAGTGAAGTCAAGTGGGCCTTAGAAAGCATGGCTAACAAGGCCAGTGGAGGTGATGGCATTCCAGTCGGACATTTAAAATCTTAGAAGGCGACACTCTTAAGGTGCTACACTCAACCTCAAGTTCTGCATGAATGCTTGCACAATAGGTTGTTGGCCATGATGTTCAAAACAACCAGTTCCAGTGACTAGTGACTTTTTCTGAACTAGCAAATGTTTATGAACACTTCTCAAGGATGTCAATTTCCTAACAGAAATTGTTTGAACTGAATCTCTTGTAGTTTTTCACTGTGGGTTCTTCAATATATTTTTTCCAATGCTGACATTTAAATGTGCATCAACCGCTGAAATCCAGTTCTACAAGTTACAGCACATAAAGTTGATAATGTCATCAACCATGGCAATGCTTTGGAAGTAATTATTTTGTGATCTTATTCCTCAGAAGGTTCCAAGGCTGCTATGGAATCCCATTGGATGCTGTAGAATGGGGGTGGGGGTGGGCAAGGAATCTTTAATTCCAAAAATTTCACAAAAAAGTCCCCATGTTGAGAGAGGAGTAGGACTGGAAATTTTTGATTTCTAAAAAATTGCTGCGTAAAGCAAAAGCTGCATTAACAAGATTTCAGTCATTAAGGTTTTTTGGGGGTAAGATGATTTGTAACAAAAGACACCACAACCACTTATTCAATCCTAAACTGGTCACATTAAAAAAATCCATACAGTGGACCCTCGACTTACAGACGGCTTGACTTACAGACTTTTCGAGTTACAGACTTCTCTGGCTGCAAAATTTAGATTTGACCTGCAGCCGGAGAATCGACCTACAGACCACAAAAAATCCAAAATGGAACAAAAATAGAATAAAAACCGCTGGTTACGGGATTAATTGGTTTTCAATGCATTGTAGGTCAATGGAGATTCAACCTACAGACTTTTCGACTTGCAGCCACCATTCCAATACGGATTAATTCCGTAAGTAGAGGGTGCACTGTACCTTTACTTTGATGTAGTCAGCACTTTAAACACAACTCCTCATGTAATTCTTTAAAAATAAAAATAGTAGTTGAAGAGGGGCTCATAGTTACTGGGTTAGAGCAGGTTGAGAGGAGAAAATTAATTATATTGCTTCCCTCTGGGGTCACTAGGAAATGTTTTCTCCTAAAGCTAGCATTTATTTCTAAGGAAAATCCTCCGTTGGCACTACAGTGCCTCAAGGGATGAGAAACAATTGCGTAGCACAGAAATTATACTTCATCAGATTATTGGTCCACTTTGCTCAGTACTGTGTCAGCAGCTCTCCAGAGTCTCAGACTGTTTCCCTACATGCCAGAAAAACAGAAGATTTTTGCATACATTACAGCAGTATACCACTGTGTTGAGGTCCTTTTACCAATTGTTAACTTGGAGTGATTAGAAATCCAAGTGCTGGTTATGCGCTCTCTCTCTTTCTTTCTCTCTCTCTCTCTCTCTCTCTGAACAAGGCAGCAATACCATTAGTTTAGCAAAATGAAATTAAATTAGCAGGTCATTCTTTTCTAGTGAACAAACATACGATTGGTCCACAAGACTTTTTATTTACAGACTTCATTTAAATATTGTTCCACAAAATTGTTCTGTCCCTAATCAATCTATTGCAATTTGAAATATTAACTAGCAAACAGCAAGAGAAAATATACACAAATCAGAGTTTCCATCTGGAAAAAAATCAAACGGATTATGCCTTAATGAGCAATGATCTCAGCCACTAAAAGACAATACAATTTTTTTAAATAAAAAAAATTGATTGATTTTTGGCAAGGAACTTTTCTATGCTTTCTTGTACTTTTCAATGCCTAATATGCTTTCATACGTATTTCCTTTGAGAGGAAGAAATGACACCACCAAATTAGTAAAATAATATGAAGTTCTGGTCAATAAATATTGCCAGGGGACCAATTTCCCTGAACAACAGATTGGATAGAGCTATGTTGTAAATCACCTAAACAAAACATAATTTTTCTACAAACAAGAAACTGTAATGCTTTATTGATTGACATTTTAATTATTTATAGTAGAGGTTTTAGATTTGAGCTTTTGGACAATAGCACTCAAGAATTTCCTAGGATGCACAGCTGCCTGGGAAATTCTGTAAGTTACACTCAAACAAATACAAATATGTCCATCTCTAATTTAAGCACTGATATGTCAGAAAGATGGCCTTGAAGATTTAGTTTGCCAAAGAAATAAAACCTAGCCAGATGTATTTGAATCCAGAAATATTTGGAATTCACCAAACAATGTCCACTAAAGTACACAGAACAGTACTTTGGCACTAATGGGGCGGTATATAAATTGAAGTAATAAATAAATAAAATGCCAAATTTTGATATTTCTGAATATATCCAAACCCAAATCTGATAGTTCTGAAGATCTGTAATATTAATTCCTCATATTTGGAGTCCCATTTACTCCTATAAATTAGAAAGCAAAAGGCTAGGTTTCTGCTAACTAAATGCAGCGGGGGCGGAGAACTCAGTGTCTCCTGACGGTGGTGTCAAGGGTTTCCCAAGAGAGAGGGTCTGGAGACCAAAACCTGTAAATAATCTCTGCCTGCACCAATGAAATTTAGAAGCAGGCACAGACACCAGAAGGTTTATTTTTTCCATCTTGGTTCTTTCCAAATGACAGGTGGGCATGGTCCTTATAAAGCCACTTAACGTGTGCTATTAGGATATGCTCTATTGCAAGCTGGCACTGCAGCAGTCTTTTCTGTGTCCTTTTCTGAATCCTCAATGTACATCTACATTTACTACATCTCATTGTACATTATTTATGTAACATAATTAGGAATATGGTTTAGGATTAATAGATTCACAGATTAACAAGTTATACATGAACAGGGAATTAAGATGTTAAGTTTAGACCCCTTTGAGGTATATCAGGCACGGGAGTAAGATTTTGTTCTATATAGACACATCTCTTAAATTAATAGATTTTGTAGCTGTGCATGTTTGTGTGTGATTTTCACTGTTCTGCTGTAGGAGAATCAGATACTATTCTTTCCGTAGAGCCTGCAGTCAATATGCAACATGGGCAAGGTAGAAGAAGTAGGCATTTGGGGCAGGCTGCAGGAATGCTACTCGCATCCACTGCAACAGCTTCCACTGAGTGGAATGAGAGAGGGAGAGGGAGAGGGAGAGGGAGAGGGAGGGAGGGAAAAGACTGTCTACAACTGCTTTTATGAGCCCTCCAAACAAAATCTGTTACCCTCCTGCCTTGTTCTGCACTGACACAAGAAACAGCTGCATGCATTAGTATTGGGGGAGGGGTGTCTGCCTAGGAGAAGTGGCAGAGAAACCTCTGGTTCAAGGTGGGACAGGGATTAGTGAATGTTTCAGTGTCATCCTTGTGTAATTTAGGCAGGACAAGATGCCAGAGAAGATGGTGGAAAAGGTACTTTTCTCCCAAAGAGCTGATGTGCCAGACGAGGATGGCATGAGCACTCAGACTGACCCTGTCGGTTTGGACAGCAGCAGTGCTGCTGCTTTTATAGTTGGGAGATTTATGAACAACATCAGACATTGCCTTCCACATCCATACCATGCAGCTCCGTCATATTCAAGGAAGGGTTTACCTCAAATCCCCATTCTAAGCAAATCTGTACAAAGCAGCATTGTGGTTAGTGGGAACTCCCCTTCAAGTGCCTGCACATTTGATGTGGGGGAGCAGGAGACTGAGGGGATTCAGGTGGACAGTATTTCAGAAGTATGTGGCACAGAAATAAACTCCAGCTGCACTTGCCTCACCAGTTGCTACAATGAGCAGTGATGACATGTTAGCAATCCCTGTTAGGAACATGCAATCAAAAACTGGAGCTCCCAAAAAGTCCATTATCAGCCTGGGTGCAAAACATGCCTATTTCTCCCTAGGACGCCGGTGAAAGGTGGAGGCGTCAGACATAGTGCAACACACAAGGACAGGGTTCAGGTGGACCCTGTTGAATGTGGCAGTGACGGAGAACAGCCAGTTTACAACATTCAAGAGACTCTGAAAGACATCATGCAACAGTGAAGTTTAGCTGCAGAAAATCAAGGTCTGTTTGTCACAAACAATGTGGCAAATATAGTGGCAACACTACAAGCTGGGAAGATAAAAGGGTGTGGTGTATGGCCCATACTCTCAACCTAGTACAGTGGATCCTCTACTTATGGAATTAATCCGTATTGGAACGGTGGCTGCAGGTCAAAAAGTCTGTAGGTCGAGTCTCCATTGACCTACAATGCATTGAAAACCGATTAATCCCGTAACCGGCCATTTTTGTTCCATTTTGGTTTTTTTCTGGTCTGTAGGTCAATTCTGCGGCTGCAAGTTGAATCTAAATTTTGCGGCCAGAGAAGTCTGTAACTGGAAAAGTCTGTAAGTCGAGCCATCTGTAAGTCAAGGATCCACTGTAGTCTGGAGTGTTTTGCAGGGTATGACAGACACATGTATTCCTAATATAACTGAAAGGGCCAGAAAGGTCACTGGCCATTTTCACCACCGTGTCTCGGCCAATGAGCAGTTCAAGTAGAAGCAAAAGAATTGGGATTGCCACTACACCACCTAATTGAGGATGTGGCAACTCAATGGAACTCCACTTTCTACCTGCCAAAAAGAGTGCTGGAGCAGCAAAAGGTTTTCCATGATTTGACACTGGAGACTTCCATTGTTGTGGTTGCTCCTCTGAGCAGAGAAGAGGGGAACATTGTGGGTCAAGTGGTCTAATGTCCTATGTAGCTTTGAGAATGCAACATGGGTACTTAGTGGGGAAATAGCCATCCTTGGCAAGGTGATCCCAATATTCCATGGCTTGGTTGAAATGATGGATGGCATAATGAGTCTTCTCTTAGATAAGTCTATAAGAAAAAGCCTACTTGAAGAAAAATGTCTTTGCCTGCTTTCAGAAAGACAGCAAAATTCCCCCCCCTTTTTTTTTAACTACAGTTGGCTGAGGTATTCTTGGATGTGCAGCTCAGAAAAGTCACCTTCTCATCTCTGCTTGAAATGCACCTGAGTAAAATGAAGAAACAGAAAAATACAGTGGAGAACAACATAATATTGCATCCCTTTGGTTTGATGGATCAGTGCTGGTAGACATCACTATTCTCAGCCATGTTAGCATTAAGAACAAACATGATGCTACACAGGCCTGTTGTATTAATTGCTGCATTTCTGCAACAAATTTCTGAGGGAAAGGAATTGTAGCCCTGGGCTTGTTTAGCAAACAGAATGCACATTTTGCCAAACAGTATCAAATATTCTGCAATATGGAAAAAAACAGTTTAGGCACCAAGACCACAATGCATACTTCATATTTAATGCATATGGAATTTGAATGCAAGTACAGAAAATACACAAGCTCTGAATTATTACTCTGCTGGGTTTATGGCTTTAAAAAAACTTCATCTGTTTTTAAGGGTTTCAAAGGGATTTTTAAAGTAATGTGGAAACAGCGCCATTATCAACAATATTTTGTGGAAATAGCAGGAACACTTTAAATTCTTGAGGGATATGATACTATAAGCATTTCTTCATTCCACTGATCCCTTCCCCCCAAAAAAGTTATTATCCAAACCTATCACTTGAACTTCCAACAATGGATTCATGAATACTTGTAAACAGTAAAAAAAAAAAAAACACTTTTTGCAATTATTTTGTTATCTTCTCTGGCTGAGGCAATCCTTCTGAATTTTAACCATCTCTTTCTCTTCCCATACAAACAGGGGGAACAGCCAGACAGGGAGCTTCCCAATCAGATAATTTCTCTGCTAAGGGTGCAAAATACTTTACTGATTATTTTCTTTCTTTTAGAAGTGAAATAGTTTGGATCTGAATTAAGCTCCTTCTGGTTGTATCTGAAAGGAAGATTTCTATCTTGTCATGCCAATCAAAAGGCTGAAGCTTCCCCTTCAGTAAAAGTGCCACAGCCAGTCATCTGACAACTACTCCCAAAATGTCTTTGGTGCTCTTAGGCCTTGTGGATTTTGACACAAAACATCAAGAACCTTACCAGGACTGGAAAGAGAACAGAGAAATCTGAGGAAGGAGAAACTAAGTGTGCTTGTTATCACATAGCCTTACTTTATCCAACACTTATGTGTAAGTTAATGTTAGACACTACTGTATCATGGGTTCAACGACTGCACCACCTAAACTTAGCACAATCAAATCAAGTACAGTAACAGATTGTTGTTTCAGTGATAAATTATGTACTGTTTGGAATAAGCATTTACTGCTTTACTGGTATAACATGTTTTGAACTTGAAAAATTTTACCCTAACATCTTATACAGATAATACAGATATCACATCATACTGATGTTTGCAAAACAGTCATAATTTCCAGTACTTCTGCAATGTGGTGGTGAACTGTAACTATAAGAATAATACAAAAGATTGGATTTTTTTTCAGATTGCAAAATCATATAGATATTCTCAAACTGAAGCTTGATACATTCTGTTCTACTGCAACACCGCTATATTGGCTTTCTTCTTTTTGGCTCTGCTGTAATCTCTTGTTACTATAATTTTATTTTATTTATTTATTTATTTTAATAAGTGATGCTGAAAATGTAATGGAACTCAACTTTAATGGAACTCTATAGTTTACTGCCTCCCAAGTCCATTAATCACCATTTTTGGTAAGGAGGATGTTTTCAATTTTTCCAATGCAAACTTTTAAAGGAAGTCGTAAAAGTGCGATAAAAGCTTCCCTCCAGTACTCGTGACATAGTTTGCTTTAAAGGAAGTCATTTAATTATTTCCCGTCAAGCCCAATGATCAAAAAGGGTGTTCCATCACCAAGCCTCATACAGAGAGAATTCAAAAAGGAAAACATTTTTTCCAACCAGAAGTGATGCTGTATTTTAGATAAGATACCAGTGATAACAAAAAGCAGCACCACAAAGGCAGAGTATGTTTTTGCATACAACCTATAAAAGGTTATGCCCATTTCCTTCCTCCAGAAGCTACAAACCCAACTACAGAACACACGCTGCAGAGATAACACACATTCTATTAGGAATTATAATTCAAAAATGAAAGAAAGAGTGAACAGTATTTCATTAAAAAATTCCTTAATGGCTGAAAAACCATGCATGCTGATCTGTAAATATAAATATCTTCAAACTGAAGTTTTAATGCAGAGATCCACTGTCTTGGGAACTGCAAAATCTTCAGATGTAGAGCATCAAAAAAAAAAAAAGTCAACTGACTCTGAGACCACGGAATGCTCAAATGTAAGATCGCTCTAAGGAAATATAAATATACTAAATAGCAAAGAATATCTTGTTCTATTATTGATGGAGTTCAGTATCCATAATATTACAAACTCAAGATGATTTTTTCCCCTCATACAGCTGCCGTGCTTTCCCTCTTCTTCCACTTTCGGTTTTAGTAGATGCAAGTTGTCTATGCACCACAATCTACAGTGGGGTCTTGACTTGAGAACTTAATCCGTATTGGAAGGTGGTTCTCAAGTCAAAAAGTTCTCAGGTCAAATCTGCATTTCCCATCGGAATGCATTGAAAACCATTTGATCCGTATCTGCTCTTTTCCGTCCATAGAAACTAATGGGAAGCTGCTATTCCGCCTTCGACCACTAGAGGGGGATATTTTGTTTCTTTTTTTCCTTAGGTCAAGAAAGGTTCAGGGAAGGCAGGGAAAATACAGTCCAGGCAGGACAGTACCAGGCAGTCCGAAGACTGTCTCCCAATCCACTCTCTAAACGCTGGGAGGAGTGAGGAAGCAGACAGGCACCCTTTTCACTGGCCAACAGTTAACTGAAAGTTCAAATTTTGCACTTTCCCTGCCTCCCACGTGGTTTTTTTTCAGTTCTTAACTCAAATCTAAGTATGTAAGTCAAGTCAATATTTTCCTATGAGAGTGGTTCTTAAGTCAAAATGTTCTTAACTCGAGCCGTTCTTAAGTCAAGACCCCACTGTACTACTCAGCAGAGCTTTCCACTCAGTGGAGAAAACTTCAAAAGACAAGGTTGACACTTGCAGAATTTTCACTTTATCAGCCAAAGGCAAAATGTTACTTATTCTCAGATTTCAAAGAAGTATGGAACCAAAAGACTCTCCCAGGCACAATTTTAAATTGTTAAAATTTAGCCGTTCATAAAGCCCACCAAAGACCTTCTCTATATCAGATCTCACACTGGCAGGAGGAACTGGTCACTTTTCTAAGGAACAGAATTTTTATGTTTTGTGATAGCAGAACACTAATAATTTTATTTTAGCTTTAAAAAGTTGTATCTTAACCAAAGAGACATTCTGGCAGTTCTGCAATATAGTAATGAAGCAAATAAAACTTCTCATCTACAAGTGGAAGCAGCCCAATATACAGATGACACAAATGGAAAATCTTCACTCTCAAAAAACCTAGATACTTGTATTTTCATAAAGACCAAAAGAAATACCCACTGCCATATACGCTATTCATGGCCACTACCAGAGAACTTAATGTAGCATAAGATATTGGATAAGTCCACCTCAACTCAAACATCAACACTAAAAGCTGAATGGACCTTGTAGTGCAAAGGGTGAGGACTGAATCACATAATTCACAGCTTTGGGATTTATCCCTAGAACAAGCACAGAGTTCACAATACTGAAATAAAAATTGTAAAAGCAAGTCAGAGATCAATGTAAAGTTGCGAACAGTTTTTCCTATGGTTTGCCTGCTACTCTTAAAAAAGGTCCACTAAAATCATGTCACAAGATAAAACTGAGACTATCCTTTCTCTATCATCTCCCATCTTCAAATGAAACACAGTCTCAAATGGAGATCCATACTGACTTTTATTATGTGATACGAAGGTGTCATTCCACTGTTAAAAATGTTGAGATGTAATTTATTAAAGAGTTACTAAAATACACTATATATAAACAGATATCATCACTATGTATCTCTAATCTATCTCACGCACGAAGAGCAACATTATTACAAAGTTAATACATCTCATAAATCAACATGGGAGATTAGGGCAATCACTGAATCACTACTATGGCCAGAATCCAATTGGCACAACTTATGCCATGCAATGGGATAGGGAATAATTTAAAGTCAGAAAATCACCCTAGCCATCCCCCAAAATGGCCTTAGCATGGCCATAGCTGATGACATCACTAGAATTGTACAGCAGAACTTGCGCACCTGGATTCTGGCTATATAATGTGACATTACTGAATAAAAGAGAGCCGAGCCTATAAAATGCATCTGATTTGAGTATGTTGAACTTTTTTCCATCAGTGTTAATTTCCGCACTTTATATTCTCAAGCATTTATTGAGTTCTCTGCAGCATCTTTCAAAGAACAAGTAATCGTTCATCTAGCTGCTACACACAGGAAGGTGATTAATTCCTTGTGACATACTGATGCACTAGAAACCAAAAATAAATAAATTAGTCCCAATGCTGGGGCGATAATCATCCCCTGCAATGTTATCTTTCCAATTACACTTTTACCCAGAAATTAAATAATCTAGGGCAATGTCACCAGGAATGTAAATATGTACCAATTACTTTGTAACCCGTCCAAGATTTTGGATCCAGATATTTGTTTATATACCTCACAAGTTGAGCATAATATCATCTGTATGTCACTTTGAGGCAATGCTCTCCCACTGTCACTGAAATTGATTTTAATGTTTTTTTCAGGCCACAGATTTTTCCAGTATTCATCTCTGATAATAAATCCTAAGTCTTTTTCCTAGACCTTTCCGAACCCCCAGCATTATTACCATATAATGTATTAACTAATATAGCGTAGATCTTAGAGTTCAGACATTTGTAGTTGTTGTTAGTCAACAAAATTATGTTCTGGAGTAGTGCCAAAGGCTTAACAACTGCTTCTAAAATTTGAGGGAGTAAGGTGAATTATTTGGCGAAGTTGAAACCATGAGCTTCTTACATTGCCCAGTTGTGCAAACACTGAGTCCTAGTCCTTGAAAAAAGGTTATGGAGATGGAATAAACCATGTTCCTTCAATCCTCTAGACCAGTGGTCCCCAACCTTGGGCCTCCAGATGTTCTTGGACTTAAACTCCCAGAAGCCTTCACCACCACCTCTACTGGCCAAGATTTCTGGGAGTTGAAGTCCAAGAACATCTGGAGGCCCAAGGTTGGGGACCACTGCTCTAGACTACAAGCATTTGTCATCATTAAAAATAGAGAGTAACTTTAGAAGGGTAGTAAGGATGAATGAATTACATGATAATAACCTTATATTTCATTTACCTCTTTCATAAAAAGTTTTCATACAGGGATTTTCTATGTATATGGGGTATTTTTATTTCTAAGAAGAAGCGGAAGTCTATAGATTTTTTCAAGGCCCCCCTTGGTGATTAAAATGGTAACCATGTAAGTTCTTTGTCACAGTTAAGTGCTGAGAGATAAGTAAGAAGTGACTTAATTAGGTGACAGTATCCAGTGTTCATCTGGACAAGTCTGTGGAGCAAAGCATTGTAAAAATGGCAGGCAGGATAGAATGCAGGAGTTTAAGCAAAACTAAATGCTGGCAAAGGCAGGGAAGGGCAGCAGAGCTCTAACAAAGACAGGACATCATTCAATAGAAGAGCTAGTGATGAGGGTTAGTGTCAAGAGTGGTAATGGTCAATGGGAGATTTCACAGGAATACCTGCCTTTTTCTTGTGCTGTTTCTCTCTCTCTCACACACACACACACACCCTCTCTCTCTCTCTCTCTCTCTCACACACACACACACACACACACACAGAGAGAGAGAGAGAGAGAGAGAGAGAGAGAGAGAGATTCACCACTTGTGTACTTTGATCATTTTACTCATTGATAGCAACACATCTTGTTATTGCACCTGGTTGGAAGGATGTGTCCATTATCTCCAAGGAAGCTTGGTTAGGAAAGTCTCTACATATTCCTACCCTCAAGGCACTTACACAGCATCTGTATGTTTTACAGGCAGAGATTTTGAGGATTTTGCATCCATATGGTCAGCTTTTCTGCTATATTTAAACAATCTTTTTTGTCGAGTTACTGGTGCCAAATATAAGTGAAAACGTATTTTTAAATAAAGTATTTGAAGAAAAAAGAAGACAACAACTTAACAGTCCCTTAAACTATACTAAGAGATAAGAGTTCCTTTTTTCAATGTCTTGTCTGTGTGTGCATGGACACAAACATGAGCTAACTAACTATAAAGATTTCCTTTTCTTTTCCCCTTACCTCCCAGAATTATCACTCCCACCCCACTGTTTTTTAAGTTATTCATTGTTGCTCTAACTAAAATAAAATCCCACTAGTGAAAATAATTATTAGTAATTTTACTGGCAATACCTTTTTGTATTTAGCCATAGTATACAAATTCAAATTTACCTTGTTTGCATTGTGAAAAATATATTCTGCAAGGCTCACATACAGTATTGAAACTGAAAAAGAATCATTTTGAATTTTTCCCACAAAAATTAAGAATTTATAGCATGAGCAAGTAGCATCTACTCACAGATAAACAGGAGAGCTTTCCTGTAGCAAAATCAGTCAAACTTTAAATTCTTCTGCCCCTTTTTTGATAACATATGGTCTGAGATTCTTACCATGATCAAGTATGATCAACTGGGCTGCAGCCTGTATGTTTCCCACATCATTTTCTGCAATGCACTGATAAAATCCTTCATCTGATTTCACCAGACCCAAAACCTGTAGGTTATGCTCATTCTAAAAAAGGAATGTACATAATATTATCCTTCTGTTCATCAGAAGATAACAGTGAAAAACATACCAATCCCATATTCCCCAATATCCAACATATGAAAGGCAAAATTGAATGTCTACCATATCACAGAAATATCACAGATTTAGCAATATTCATCTCATTAGTGCAGGGCAAAGACCTTTTTATTTTGTCAAGCTTTTCAGGTATAGTTTGAATCCTGCCAACCATCTTATGCTTCTGCTGTTATAACCATGGTTTTAAGCATATTTTATTTATATTTTCATTTCAGTTATTTTATTCTTTTTTGTAAATTGCTCTAGTAATAGGACTGTTGGGTGGCATAGAAATAATTATAAATAAACAAAACAAGCAGGCTTACTCATATAAGTGAACAGATCAAGGCAAAAACAGATGGGGTTTGGGAGTCCTCCATAATTGGTAACTCTTCCTTCTAGTTTTCGCTGCTTGCTGCAATGCCAAGGCAGCAAAGCCAAGACGGTTGATAATGGTCAGTTCAATATGGCAACAATTCCCCACAGGCTGATAAAAAGCAGTGATTCTTGTCCAGCTTAGCTTCTGTAAATCCCTAATTTATTTTCAGAACTCAGCTTGGGAGAACCCAACTAACAATCTGAGTTTCTTCCCATCTCACTGTTTTGTCTTTAAAAATCTGGACATAGTTCACTTTCCTTTATGAATCATAATTTCAATTAATTTTCTTCAACTCTATCCTTCGAGTATCTTGTTGTATTCATTTCCCCCCTTCTTTTCATATTTTAACATTTTTCTAGATGAATTTTTCTTTCACTTTTATTCTGCTCCTCAATCACTCTCTGATCAGACTTTGCTTACTCACACTGCTGAGGCAACTCTGCCATAAACTGCTAGCTTTCTTGTCATTTCCACTTGCCTTTTCTTTCTTTCAATAATTTTAAAATAATTTTAACACCTAGCTTCCTTTTTACTTTACCATTCCCATACAGTAATCGTCTTCTTGCCCCTTATGCCATCCCCACCCCAAAATTAATTCTGCTTGCTGCCTTTTTTCTTCTGCCTTTTCTGCATGGTTGGCAAACTAATAATTGCCTCATTACCTTTTTTGCATCAGACAGTTTATCTTCCAGCTATCTCATTTGTAGGTAGATTCATTCCCCTGCTTTTTCTCCCCTCTCTAATTATGATGCTCAGAACATCAGATTTATGAAAAAAAATTCACTTACAGCACTGCTTCTATTCTTAATCCATTCTCTTCTCAGAACTGAACCAGACAGAGATATATGGATCACTGTCAACCCTAACACAAACATACACACTTTAGCACAGCTAAACGATTCCAAAACTGTTTGCAGGAGAACATGGGTAGGCTTAATCTCTTCCCCTCAGGTCATTTTGTCAATCAGAGACACTCTCCTAGGAGGTGACTTCACAAAACATGTGTAACACGTACAGGATTAATTATCCAAGCAATAGGAAAGATTTTCTGCCTACCTCCCGAGTCCTAGACTGTCATTCTGCCCACTACACCACAGTGGCCCTCAGTAGGTTCAGACTTAAAAGATTATATAGTTGAAGGTGAAGAAAGTGATTTGGCATGTTAATACTTTCCTGGATCAGGCATATGCACTGCACATGACAATTTAGTTCTGTATAGCTCTAATTGAAGTGTTTTCATTATATAAAAACCAGACCAGAGATTTCATTAAAATGATATACTTACCACAATTTTAAAGTAGTCACTAGGGATCACCACATCTCCATTCTTTACCCACTTCACTGTTGGAGTTGGCTTCCCAGTCACATCACATTCAAACACAATATCCATGGATTCATGAGCATAGATGTTAGAAGGTTGCTTCAGAAACTCAGGAGGAGCTTCAAAGGAGAGAACAGAAGACAGAAACTAATTAATGGCCAATGCCTCATACACTGCCTGATCATTTCTTACGATAACAGAACAGGCAAATATCCTTTAACACTCGAGCACTATACAAAAGTTTCAAAGGACCACTTTCCAAAAAAACCCTCTTGTTTAACATTAAATAATGGCATCATAAAATTTAATAAGTAAGAAATGATTAAAGGCTTTAAGTTCATAATTCACTTTCTAACAAATTACAGTAGTTACATATTAAATGAAGACAAATATCAAAAGAATTAAACTTTGAAAATTAAACTTAGAAAGTGTAAGACATTTTTCATGAAAGAAAACAACATACTATACTAATCATTGGAAAGAAAAGCCATCTTTAGAATATTCTGATCTCTCATAATAATACACTTTCAGGAATAAATTTGTCACCTAAGTTATAACTGACACAAGTCAAACAACTATAGCTACAGCTGAATAATCTACCAGGCATTGGATTTTCAGCCATAGTTTCATATTTTGTTTCACATTTGCAAAACAATCCTTAAACAAACCCATCAATAAATGACTATAAACACAGCTAGGATCACTACTCAATCTATTCTGCGTTTTTACTATAATTCAGGAAATCTGTTTCTGCCAGCACCATTACAGGTTTTCAAGTCCAAAATTATTCCACATACCCTCTATGGTTTCCCAGTTTGGGCAAGTGCTATGAATCAATCTATTAAACAGCTACAATCCTCCTTGTTATGCAAAGCGTTAGGACTACCTAGATGCATGCCCTACTTGGTACTCTGTCTGGAGTATCTTTAATATAGACTGCAGCTTGGTTGTGCTCATTCAAATTTTGGTTAAGTATCTATTACAATTCAAACATGGACAAGAGATGGGGATGACTCACCATTTTGGTGAGTCGTCCCGCTTCACGATTCGTCAAAAGTTGACGACTCACGAAGCACGAAGTTACCCTCATGAAGCAATAAATAATGAAGTCATTCATCAATTCATCTGGGGGTAATTTTAAAAACCACCCCCACTGCCACCACCGCCACCACCCCAGCTGACACCCGCTTACCGTAATCACCGCTGCCGAGATCTCCCTTTGCAACAGATTATTTGCATCTGATTCCTTTACGCATCCAACTGAAACTGCCCCCAAAAATGTCAGGCCTTTTCTTTGGCCAGATACAATGTCATGCCTACTGCTATATTATATGGCAGATTTAATGCAGTTCCCTATTCTGAAAGGCACTGCCCATGTAAACAGGGGGTGCTGGAAACCCTTGTTCATATGTTTTTGCACTGCCCGCTTCACTCAATCAGCTGATCAAGGTTAATAGCCCCAATTTTATTCAAGCTGGAAGGGAGGTCAGATCTGGATAAAGTTCGCTATATGCTGACGGCTGAGATGACTAACATTGTAGAAAGAGTTGCAGACTTCCTTATAATTAAAGAACAAAGGATACATTTTATATAAACAGAAGGGGTTTATTAAAGTGACCTAAACTACTGTTCCTTTAATACTGTACAGTGGTTGTCAATGCTGGGTCTCCAGAAGTCCCAGAAGCTAGCCAGGATTTCTGGGAGCTGTAGTACAAGAACGCCTGGGGATTCAACGTTGGGAGTCACGGTTTTTACAAATGGATGGATAAAGGAATCAGATGGAAAAAATCTGTTGCAAAGGGAGAATGATGTAAACCAAGCAAGCTTGAGACAAACTTCAACAATAATCAAACAGGAAAATTATCCCTAAAATGTGACTCAATTTTGTGAATGAAGTAGGAATGGACAGTAGTGCAAGGAACAAACTGATAAATAATAAGCAGGGGCACTAACTTTGAAATGTTTTGCTTACCAAATAATGTGAAGAGCCTTATCTTTCACTTCTTACAGCATGTCTACATACAAATTAATCATTTTAATGAAATTAATAAAAACGTTCACTGTGTATGTCCAAATTCTGGCTTGTACTGATCTTATTTTAATTTAGCTGAGATTCTATGCTTTGTGTCAGACAATTAAGTTTCAAATAATCCTTGGAAGCTTAACTTTTTCTCTTTACATTTGCTAGTCTCACTGTAACCCAGAAAACAATTATATGTATTAAATGTACAATTGTCTTAAGTGTGATGATAGCATCGTGGACATTTCAGTTTCATATGTTTGGTGGAGAGTATGCAGCAGAAAGAAGAGAAACAACCAAGTGAAGAAAACAAAGCAATCACAAATCTGCATTCAGTTCTGACAAAGCTACTTACCACCTTTTCAGCAACAAGTTACAAAACTGGCAAGCTGCAGTTCTTGTGCCAACATAGCATAATTTTTAAAAAACATATTTCTCCGTGATTCCTCAACATCTCTGTCTTTGCCAAACAGACAAATATTACATCCGATGAAAGTTTACCCAGAAGAACAAGTCCTGCAGCATTCACAGAAAGCTCTGTAACAGTGATTGCTTTTTCATAAAATTGCTCCTAGATGAAGGCTACTGAGTGAATAAAGGCCATCCAATTTCAGGCACACACTTGGTAGCTTTCTAGACATTTATTGGTCTGAATTTTGGTCAGGGTAGAATGCTGAGGCTGTTAATAAATAATAAATATCCACCTAGAGATGGACAGGAAAAACTGCATCCTATAAATGCTACTAGACATTTTGTTGGCTTTGAGAGGGATCATAATGAGGCAGTGAATATACTAATTTATGATGGCATAAATTCTGAGACCTCTGTTTGATCTCTTCTGCTGATTCTTTGCAGGAGGCATTCCAGAGACAGCAATTTCACGGGCTCCAGATTTTTGTCTTCAGTTTCACAGAGTGCAATTTTGTAGATGATATTCAATGGCACGATGGGCTGATAACAACTAACTCTCTCCTCATTTTTCATACAGCTCGGTCCATTAGTCTTATCACTCTTCCAATAACTGGTCATAGTAGAGAACTAATTGTTGGCAGGCAGATAAATTCAACCCAAGCGTGGCTTGAATAATTATAACAGGGTCTTCTGATAATTTATGTATTTGTTCGACTTCTATACCACCCATCTGGCTACAAGCTTACTCTTGTATACTAACAAAATTTATCATTCCATGGGTTTTCATGGACTTAACGATCATGTAGTCTTGCAACCTAGTCAGGACTGCGCTTCTTGTTGCTGCTGAGACTTAATCTCCCGTGATCATTGAGACTTGCAGCCCTAAAGTATTCTTGGACTCATCAATCAGCCTGGATACTAAGTTGCAACAGTGATCAGCAATGTTTTCTACCAATTTCAAAAGGAGACAATAAGGGACATTCCATGCTTTGTACCATTGTTTAATTTCCAATACAGTGAGTATTTCATGTTTAAGGCATGTTCTTAAAACAGGGAAATGCCATTTGATACAATCTCAAACACAAAGCTCAGCTTGAAACTGACAAGCCAGGAAACCAAAGGCAATTCAATTTACGTCACAGTATTTTCAGGAATCTCTGTAAACCAAAATATAGTGACAGAAAAATGAAAAATATTCCCCAGCTGAAAAGTGAACTTATAACCTTGTCAACATCTGTCTGTCTCCATGTTACTTCCTGAGTTAAGCTGATAATGTGAACACCACCTTCTGATAACCTACGTAAAGGAAATCTGCCTCCCCTCTCCCACTGACTAAATGAGAACCGATTCATTCCCCACCTCTGTATTATTTTTATTAGATATAACATAGACACAAACATACGCACATAGCATCCTCAACACTAATTCAGCGGAGTGTGCCTGAATTCATTTCTGTATCATCCTAGGTAATCAAATCATAATGGTCCAAAGGGTATGAAAGAAAATGGAGAGAGAAACACTTTGTGGCTTGCTGTTTTCTCACGCAAACTCTTTTTTGTTTCAAAAATCCTTTCTGTATTTCTTGAAGACAAGGAAAACCAGCAAAATGCCTTATCTGCTCTTAAGATACATGTTTCTCGTAGAAATACTTCAGAAAGCTTTCAGTCCTCTGAAAAAATTATTACAGTTCACCATATAAAATAGTTATATATGCAATATGCATATAACAGGGATCGGGGAAAAAATACATTTGTATTTGCATTAGAATTGGTTACTTCCCTCCCCTCGCCCCAGTTACAAAATTTGGGCAGTTTATGGGAAGGGGGCAAGATTTTGGGCTAAACTTTAAACAGAGTTATGACTAGGGGGACTGGGAATTCAAGCAGAATTCAATTCTGTGGTAGATTGAGTATCGCCATTACACACTTTTTTGGACACTTTATAAGACTACCATCTAAGTTAGTGGCATGGCCAAACTCCAGCCAACATGGCTTTTTCTCTTCCAAATCCCCTGTAATTAAGCCAAGTTGCCTATACAGCGGAATTCTATAAGAGAGGGAAATAGGAAGCTACCACTGCATTGATGGCAAATGTCCTCTTCTCTGAAATAACAAATTGTAACAGCCGTTATAATCTGTTGCTAACAAATAAATAAATGAGGGTAGCAAAGTGAGTGGGCCTTTTCAGTTCACCTCCACATTGCCTCTATGGATACTTTTTCTTGTCAAAGTTCAGGTGACGTGGGAGGAAGCAGAAATATTTCACACTAGGTAAAATGTCACAGTAGTCTCAGATGTCTACTATCCCCTGTGACTCATGGGTCTCATTGATGTAACAGTTTAGGCTCATACAAAAGAACAACTTGCGCCTATTCTATACCAAGTCACTCTATCCATCCAACTAGTTCAGTACTGTTTGCACAAATATGTAGCAATTGCCAGCCATATCTGGAAATGACAGAGATTAAACATAGGACCTTCTGCCCATAAAGCATGTGCTCTGCTATTGAGATATGGTATCTTCCATGTCAAAACCATCCCCTTACCCACAGATGTTCACTTGAAATGATTGCACCTTTTCTACCCCTGAGAGAATTCCACATTCTGAAAGCATTGTAATCTTGACTACTGTGAGTCTCTAAGGAAGTATTTACATACCCTGTACAGTAAGATCAGCTTGAGCTTCAATCGTTTCATTTCCATTATCTACAATGCAGGTATATGTTCCAGTATCATCTTCTGTGATATCATTTATCTTCAGAGTCCCTCCAGCCAGCAGTAAAAACTTTGGAGAGCTGTGCAAATCACAATTGGTTAAGTGACTTTCTAAAATTGTAAATGCACAGAATTCTGATAAATGAAAAGACTATAAACATTCCTTCCATTCCTGATAATGATGGATGCCCAATAATTTTAAAATCTCTCTCCAAGAATCTATTTCCATTCTTAATAAATTCAATGAAAATATTCTAGTTAAATAATTTTGTACTTTGTATTCTGCATCTACCCCCTTCTTTTGCATATACTCAATAAAGGTAACAAAAACTGAATACGCTGCCCTTTGTGTTGTCCATATTGGTAGTTTGAAAAAATCAGACTTTGCTAATGAATAGAAGTGTTAAAGTTCAGTTTTTTAAAAAAAAATAATAAGTATTAAGGCATATAAGCCCACAAAAAACATGATAATATGACAATAACAAGGAAAATGAACAAAGCCGGAACAAAAACTGCCATGAACGAGCTGATAGTTGATATCTATAAAACGTTTCCTTTTTATCTGCTATGACATCTTGAGCTGATTATCTGGAATGAGGTGCATTTGCAAACCAAGCCTAAATTACAATCAGATTCAATAAAGCCAGATTCTTTTCCTTCTCTCTTGAAAACTTTGAAAGCTCAAATTATTTCTGTGCTCTCTGTTCCTGTGTTTCGCACACACAAAAATGTTACTAGCACTCAACACAACATTAGTAGACTTCTCCACATCTGCTTTCAAGGCTGCTGGCGAGCTGAGTTGCTTTTCAACAGGTTCAAACAGAACCATTGTCTCTTCCTTGACATCACCATTTTACATTTGATCTGTTTTACCCATGCTGTCTTCAGCTGGCAGCAAATGTTGAAGCCAACAGTTTAGGGAGCTCCTTTGTTGTTGTCCAATAAGACCTTAATATCAAGTATAAATAACATATCAGAGTAATACTGACTGAAGACTTTAGTGTATCGAACACTAGGTCCAAGTACTAGGAACTCCAAAATTACCTCCTATTTTGCTTGATGATTTACATTTTGCTGAGAAGATGCAGTCGGATAGCTTTATCTGTTGGACAATATTTTCTCAGACCAATAATTAATCACTAGCTATTAGAATGAATGAAGACATCAATAAAGCAGGAATACTGAATCTGAAATTTCCAATGTTCTTCTAAACATTAAAATGCTATAATGTCATATATAACAGATATATAATCACAAACAGCCAAAAAATAAACAAAGCAGTCATCAACCAAATGAGGGGTGGGAAGAAGTGAGCAAACTGAATTCAGGTCCTCAAACACTCCCTGTTGCTTCTTTGATGCCTCAGGAAACAGCAAGGAAAGTGGAAAGCTATCTCCACAAGAAAGAAATGGAACTGTGCTATATAACACCTGCCTCACTGGCAGATTCTTACAGCAACTTCCACAGTTAAATTGGGAGCACTCTGTTGCCTTTTATATTCACTTACCATGCAATTTTGAGACACCTTCTTCCAAGAAGTTAGGCAGAGACCAGGGAAACTTATTGCAATGAGAAAGAGCGACAGAATGCTAGAGGTACATACAACATTAAAGCCAGGGCTCACCTTTCTGTAACAAGCTCTTCTTCATTTCTTGTCCATCTGATAACAGGAATGGGAGTGCCTGTAGCAACACATGGCAAAACTGCACTCTGTCCAGTCACTTTGATAAGTGAGGAAGGCTGTTTGAGGAACATGAGACTTGATGGAGTTTCAGATTCTGCAAATAACACAGCCTAATGTTATTGTAATAAAAAGAAATTTAAAGCCATGCTAACAAACCACACTTATTAAGAAAGCAAGAGTCTGTAGTAAGCTATTTTTCATTTGCTTCTACATACAGAAGGTTGAACATTCCACAATTATTATTTTTTTGGGGGGGGGGGAGATCAACCTAGATGCTTCTGTTAGAAAGTTAAATATTAACAGATCCTGGAACTTCTGAGACGGTGTTCGCAGAGGCACAGAACCCCATTGTGTGCATACATGGAGACCACGACAAAGAACTGTACTTGCATATTTTAACTGCCATAAGTTCTAGCTTCAAATGCTTGCTGGGCTGACCAGGCTGACAAAAGTTAGTTACAAAAATGTTACTCAACTCTGTTACTGGTTGAGAGTACCCTGTTTTATTGTGTGATAGCAAAACCAAAAGCCTTTAAACTGTACCATTTTTACAATAGTGTTCTCAAAATACTACACAGTAGAATGTCATTTAAAATTAACAACCTTGAACAGCAAGCTTTTGAGCCTCTCTGACATCAGTTGAATAATTTTACAACAGCTTAAATAATGTTACAATTGATTTAAAAGGGAGAACAGGGAAAGAAAAACCTGAGCAAACCTGGAAGTACTTTGATCTCTGCTTCATCACTGTATTTGGGAGAACCACCAATTTCAATAGAACAACAATATGTTCCGCCATCCTCGTCTGTAGCATTGCTAATAATTAAAGCTCCACTTGGCAACTTGAACACACGGTCATCCAGAAAGAGTGGCTGATGATCTAGCCACCATCTTACAAAGGGTGCTAGATCAGCATTGACTTCACAGTTAAGAACTATGCTGTTCCCTCTATGGACCGATGCTGACTCTGGCTGTGTGATGAATCTTGGAAGCCCTGAAAACAAATGTAAAAATAACAAAATGTTACACTGTGCACCTAGACTTTTTCTAATTTCTTCTTTCTTGAGAAGGTATGTATTCTTACAATTTGGGAACATATACTAATGACCTTGATTTTGGAAGGCGTAACAGACTTGGCTCATCGTCCACATTCTTACTAACATAGCCCATAGTACTGTATAGTGTATCTTATCTCTTTACAGAATAACAGGATATAGCTCAACTATAAGAAGCCATATTTGATTCCATCACCAAAGAACAAGAGACCAGAAATTCAGATTATGCATCTCCTCTGAATTATATTTTTAATCTAATAGACACATAACTGAAGCTACAGAATCAGGAGAGAGAAAGTAGCACTTTAGGACGACAGGTTAGTACAGCATGAACGGAATGGCACTCCTAGACACTTCTCTGCAAGGACACTGGGCAGGGGGCACCCAGGACACATGGGGGATTTTAATGGCACAGTGATGCAGTGCAAGTAAGATCAGAAAGCCAGGGCTTTAGGCATTTAAGATAAACCAAAACTATAGGCATTTGCCACCAAAAAAGGGGGGGGGGTGTCTCAGAAGATCAAAGTGTATGAGCATTATTCTATCTAACCAACACGTTTTTGGCCCTTGGGGCCTTCCTCAAGGGAACTTTGAATATTTATTAGTTCCTGAAACTCTTAAAAAGGGATGGGTAGCTGAATTAATTTCTCATTGAAATTTCTCAAGAAGCCCAATCCCTGTCCCAACTATTGTCTACGTCACTGGTTCTTAACCTTGGGTTACTCAGGAGTTTAGGACTGCAACTCCCAGAAGCCTTCACCACCATGCTGGCTGGGGTTTCTGGGAGTTGCAGTTTAAAAACATCCGAGTAACAAAGGTTAAGAACCACTGGTCTACGTCACTGGTTCTTAACCTTGGGTTACTCAAGAGTTTTGGACTGCAACTCCCAGAAGCCTTCACCACCAACTGTGCTGGCTGGGATTTCTGGGAGTTGCAGTTCAAAAACATCTGAGTAACAAAGGTTAAGAACTACTGGTCTACGTAATGCTCTTACTTTTGCATATCACTCCAGCCTGTCTTTGGTTAAGAAGCAGTTAATCAGTATAAAGGCCTTGGAGTGTCTACATTTGAGTGATTCCTCCTTCAGCATTCAGTCCATTCCAACTGAGACTCCTTTTTACAGGTTCTGCTGTTGGCATTGTTCCCGTGGACACAGGAAATCAGGAGAGGTTGCTCTAGGTTCTTCCAACCTTATGTTCATCCTCTCCCTGAGGGTTGTCAGTGATTCAGTTTTCTCTAGGTTGCTGATTCTCAGTGTATTATTTTAGTGTGGCTCACAACTGTTTGGCTTCTTTGATAGGAGACCAAATATACAGAAGCAGATGCATTTTACTTGCATGGCCTTCTGATCACTATCCCTGCCTTAAATACTCAACAGGGCCACAGTGGTCATGCCACCATCTATGTCTGGCTATGTGCAACATGATTTTCTCCTACCCATTCTTTCCCAACAAGTGCCTCAGAATTTGTCTCCTCACATGCCCATTTTCACTTGGTGGAAATGACATGAGTTGGCAAAAGGGCAAGGCCCTTACTGTGCAAGGCAGGGCTCATTTGGCACTCTTAGCCTGAAACAGGGTGGTGTCCTACTGGGTGTGCAGTGTGGAACCGACCTTCAGTGCTTAAAGAGGGCTCTAAATTTAAAAAAAGCCAAACTAGAAATGTGCAACTCCCAAGCAACCCATGTGCAAGATATGGCTGGCTTTTGTGGTTAACTTTTAGCTATTTGTCAGAAGTTAAAAGATGACTTTCCATGCACCAGAAATCACATAATCGGAGGGCTGGGAAGATTTTCATAGTTTTATCTTTGGCCCAGAGGCCTTAGCTCTACACGAAGAGGATAAGGTCTTGGAGATTGGGAAGATGCATCCCACACTAGTTCTCCATTGCTGATTGTTTCAACTGCACTTATCACACATGGCTGTAATTCAACCCAATCTTTGTGTTTCACTTTTTCTTTTTGTCTACCTGCAACTAAAAACTGGTAACAGCATAGCAAAATTCCTGACCAAAGAGGAAAAACATAGTCCCCCTGAGATTTGCAGGTGTATTCCTCTTCTGTCTTCAACAACGAATATATAAGTATCTATCATATAAATATATGTATCTATCAATTTAGCTGTTCAGTTTCAGCAGCTAAGATATAAATGGCACTCCATTCTGCCAGTGTGTCCAAAAAATAACAGCACCCAAGAAGAGTATCATATAAAATCTATTTAATTAGCACCCAAAGCCACCATAATAGTATCCCATTGAAAGATACAAATATTTGAACTCAGGAAGAATATGGACATTTAGATTCTTCAACAAGGAAGGGTACAGGTAGCCTAATATCACCAATACTGCCAAGCCTTCATGATTCTAGGCTTACAATTCTTGTTGATACCAAGCCTATCTAAAGAGGAAGCAAGATTTAATTTCTTTATCACATACATCAACATTTCTAAGTGTTGCAAGTGTTACATGATTAGTGTACATTTAGTGAAATCTGTGGGCCAATTCCCTTGTCCAATAAGTATGCAAAGAATGTCAAGTATCTACAAAGGTTATCTTGAAGCAAGAATTTCACAAAATAATTGTGCAAAACCTCCTCTCTGCCACTCTCAATTTGTAGTTTTTGAAATTCATATAATACTGAATAATGAGTGTGAAATGTAAAATCCACTGCATTTATTATGAACACTTTACCAAATTGCTCCTTTTAAATTCCTCTAAATATGTTCTAACTTATTTTTCATGTCATCTGCTATTTTAGCATATTTATTATTTGTATGTTTGTTTTAATTCTATGCTGCCTTTCTTTCAGCAAAGAGACCCAAAGCGTTCACAAATAACTAAAACAAATTGCATTAAAAACACAATAAATTACGAAGTTAAGAAGCAACCAAACAACTTAAATATTTCAAAGCACACGTAAAAGGAACACAGGCACTGCTTACCATAAATGAAAGTACAGTATATGTGATAGGTTTAAGCAGTTACATGGAATGATACATAAGAATATCTGCATACCAGTTTACAAATAAAAACAACAGTCTGCAGTTTAAAAATCACTGGCATTAATTCACCGGTGGAGTGCTGGAAGATGGATGCACAAAAGGCACAAATAGACTTATCTTCAGAGAAGCAGAGGACAACTTCAAAAAGACTGAAGAAATGCTTTGCCAAGCTAATGTGTTTTCCATCACTCCATATGTATAGATCAGAAACAAGTATTGTCTTTTCCGTTAAATTATTTGAACTTAAAACCAGGGGCAAGTGGGCAATTAATATAATTATATAAACATGCTATGAACTAAACCTTCTAGTCAGTCCAACAGAGATGGGTGAGTTATATAAAATTCAGAAGCAACATTGTATTTCAAAGTACGACAATGGTTTCTAGCAAAAAGCCAACATTTTATCATTAGAGAAAAACAAAACACTAACAGTTAAAATGGAATGGAATATGCATTTGAAGGGGGGAGGAGAGATACTGAAAATTCTATATTCGGCTCCTAAATCCCGTAACAATTTTTCTGATTACTTACCTCCCAACAAGTCACATTGTAAATAAAGTTCTTCATTAATGTCACCTTTGAAATTTAGTTGTAAATCACATCAGAATATTATGCTCTTTTTAGATAGACCTCTATCAATTCACATCAACTAGGATCATTTCTAAACAGGTTCCATTTCAATGAGACTCCACCCATGTTTAAAGAGCAAAATCACAGTTCATAAACTGTGCTACTGTACGGGGTAGGATGCCTAGAGGGACTCACTGGAGAGCTTTGCGCACATTTATATAACTGAGCATGCCTCTGATGAGCAAATTACACAGGAATCTTTAAACACCATACCCATCCATCCATCCATCCATCCATCCATCCATCCATCCATCCATCCATCCATCCATCCATCCATCCATCCATCCATCCATCCATCCATCCATCCATCCATCCATCCATCCATCCATCCATCCATCCATCCATCCATCCATCCATCCATCCATCCATCCATCCATCCATCCATCCATCCATCCATCCATCCATCCATCCATCCATCCATCCATCCATCCATCCATCCATCCATCCATCCATCCATCCATCCATCCATCCATCCATCCATCCATCCATCCATCCATCCATCCATCCATCCATCCATCCATCCATCCATCCATCCATCCATCCATCCATCCATCCATCCATCCATCCATCCATCCATCCATCCATCCATCCATCCATCCATCCATCCATCCATCCATCCATCCATCCATCCATCCATCCATCCATCCATCCATCCATCCATCCATCCATCCATCCATCCATCCATCCATCCATCCATCCATCCATCCATCCATCCATCCATCCATCCATCCATCCATCCATCCATCCATCCATCCATCCATCCATCCATCCATCCATCCATCCATCCATCCATCCATCCATCCATCCATCCATCCATCCATCCATCCATCCATCCATCCATCCATCCATCCATCCATCCATCCATCCATCCATCCATCCATCCATCCATCCATCCATCCATCCATCCATCCATCCATCCATCCATCCATCCATCCATCCATCCATCCATCCATCCATCCATCCATCCATCCATCCATCCATCCATCCATCCATCCATCCATCCATCCATCTATCTATCTATCTATCTATCTATCTATCTATCTATCTATCTATCTATCTATCTATCTATGCATTTATTTACTTATTGGATTGACTGAATAAAAACACAATTAAATAAATAAAACTTCAGATACACTTTCAATAGTTATTTAATGCTGGGACTGTCTGTAAGTGAGCACAGGCCTGCCATACAGAGAAGAACTATTAATGTCCACAATGGACCATAGATTGTTAATGATACATTTGAATGGTCACAACTGGGAACTGACATTGTAGATTACTACAATGACATAGTCAACAAACCACAGACCACACACAATGGATACAGAGACAGGAACAGAACACTGTCACAAACCTAGTTGCCAAATCTACTCTGGCACCACCTTTACAGGTTCTACTAGTAACACTTGTTTATTTGTTCACCTGCTAACATGATTTACTGTATCCTTTGTTACTAGTGTTCTTTTACATTCTATACCAGACAAACTGGACAATCTCTAAGCAATACAATAAATGGGACATAAATATGACATTAGAAATAGTAACACACAATCTATTTTCAGAACACATCAAACTCCCAAAACACTCTCTTGCCTACATCCACCTTCACTATGAGCCAGGAGGCAAAACAGAGGCACCTCTCACCATTCCAACAAAGGAAAGAGAGCAAAGGGGACTATGGACTGGCAGCTCCTTCAAATAACACTATGGAAGATGTAGGTGGCCAAATGGAAAGAACCATCCCAGGGCCTAAAGGGGATGGGAGAGTTAAGAGAACAGTTAGAAAAGGTGGGAAAGATGGAGAAGGAGGGGGGAGAGAGAGAAAACATGGGTGAAGAGGTAGAAGCAGGAGAAGGAGAGGAGATAAAGAAGGGAGGGACATTACCACCAGTTTGGGAGTGGATCTGGTTAAAAACCCTTGGGCCCACAGGTGGGAAAGACTGAAGGTACCCAGGGAAGAAGCAAATCATGGAAGAAGAGCTGTGATTCCCCCTAAACCTTCATACTGGGGAGATTAAGGAGATTAAGAGGGAGAGGGAGAGGGAGAAAGTAGAGCAGGAAAGAAGTGTATGGTGAAGGTGGGAGATGAAGAGGAGACCAGAGTAGCAAGAACCTGGGGAGAGAACTAAGTGGGAAGAATTATTGGGAGAAGCGTCTGTGCCCCTGCTGCCTGTAGTGATGGGGACAATAATAAAGGACTGGTTACCAGCCGAAAAACCAGGTCCCTAGAATTTGAGTTTTGGAAATCCTTTTGATCATGAAGAGTGAAGTTCATGAACTTTCCAGCCCAGTTGGAGGGAAAGGAGAAAGACTGTTTCAGTAGGAGTAGATTGTTTGTTTGATAGTTCCAAAATAAATGTTCAACCATTACAACGATTGGTGTCCCTGTTTCGGGATCAAGGATAAAGAGAGGAAGGAAGACAAATACAGATTCAACACAAACCCTCACACTCACACTCAAAATGTATACTTGCACGTTGCTTTCACTCCAATGTCTTTGAAAGCAAAAATGTAAACTACTCAAACTCAGACACATTTATCAATCTTTAAAGCGCCACAAAGCATTTGTTATTACTTTTTGTATTGCTTTTCTTTCACAGAGATAGAGACAGATGACAAAGTGTAGCAAATAGGCAAGTGAATTCCAAATCATTGAGTTTGTGGTTCAGATCTCATTCTCTACTCTAAACTCAGAATCTTGGAAGTCCTCCTTTTTTCAGTTTCACTCCCAAATTCCTACAAAGGAATAAGGCTAACAAATAATAGATATATTTTAAATATAATAAGGTAATTTAGGAGAAGTCAACTCTTACTTATAGCTACATTTTTCAGGGATTTCTAGTTAGAGAAGTAGTTTTCTCTTTGCCCAAAGCTTTCCAAACTGGAGGGTGGAAATGCTGCAATATTATTTGTAGACTGAACAGGGAACTTAGTTAGTCTCTAAGCCCTTGCTTGAAATGCCCACGGGAGCCTGGGTTTTATTTGGGGCTTCATATTTTACTCACCCTCTAACTTTCGCAGTTCAGACTAACATAATTGTATTATTTTTAATTTCCTATTTCCTCAATTCAGGCTGCTGATCAGTGATCATCTTTCTTAATCTTATTGATTTCAAATGGGATTGTGGCTCTTGCTCCACCCCATAATCACTCTGGAATCACACAAATACCTGAATGCACATCTCTAACCTAAGCAACAAAAGTTCATTGTTCAATTGTTAACATTTTTAAATTTACAAATATATAAATTAGGAGCCTCCTACATCACAGAACACAAAAAGCAAAGCAAAGCGTGCTGCTTATATACCGGCCCATAGTGCTACAAGCACTCTGTGGACGGTTTACAGGTTAATTATGCAGGCTACACATTGCCTCCCCAGCAAGCTGGGTAATTTTACCGATCTCGGAAGGATGGAAGGCTGAGTCAACCTTGAGCCGGCTACCTGGGATTGAACCCCAGGTCGTGAGCACAGTTTTGGCTGCAGTACAGCGGTTTAACCTTCCATAGAGCAAAAGGGACTGGTAGCTCCTTTCATTAAATGTTATTGGGGAGAGGGAATTTCTCCCATGTACATCTTTTCCCCAAAACCTGAAGGATGTCATATTCCTATGGGTGATAAGAGATTCTAGGCCGTTTAGTACATTAACTGGAAAGCAAAGTATGCTGCCTCTATACCGCCCCACAGTGTTTAAAGCACTTTTTGGGCACTTTACAATTGAATTATACAGGTTACACACTGCACCCTCCCAACATCTGGGTACTTAATTTACCAACCTCAGAAGGATGGAAGGTTGAGTCACCTTTAAGCCTGCTACCTGAGCCCAGGATCAAACTCAGGTTGTGAGCAGTACTACAGATTTACTATTGTACCACAAGGCTCCTACAGAAGACCCACTGATGCAAATTGGAACAGCCAAACTCCTACATCAGAGATAAATAAAGGAGCCTCGTGGCGCAGTGATTAAACCGCTGTACTGCAGCTAAAACTGTGCTCACGACCTGGGGTTCAAATCCCAGGTAGCCGGCTCAAGGTTGACTCAGCCTTCTATCCTTCCGAGGTCGGTAAAATGAGTACCCAGCTCGCTGGGGGGGGGGGGCAATGTGTAGCCTGCATCATTAAATTGTAAACCGCCCAGAGAGTGCTTGAAGCGCTATGGGGCGGTATATAAGCAGCACGCTTTGCTTTTTGCTTTGCTTTTTTGTTATTATTTTTTAATGTTAAGACAAAATGCAAAGCAGAGGATGTTTGAATATTAAAAGCAGCAAAGAACACTGATATGTGGGAGCAACTAGCAAAATGAATTCATTATCGTGAGCATTTTATTAAGCAAATAAAGTGTTCTGCGAGGGACTAACTGTTCATTAGGGAAATGAGGAAGCAGCTGCGTGAGGCATTTTTCCCTTCTAGAAAGTACTAGAGCTTCTTTCTTGTTGGTTTTCAATCCTTTTTAGCAGTTGCTCTTTAACCCAAGATGCACAGTCTGCACAATACAATGGCCATTATCTAGTTATGTAGGTCTGCCTACTCAACAGGAATGACATCACCAGACACATCCCATTGCTGGTAATTTAGAGTTCTTTGCTTGATTTCAGGGTGCCCACAACTGTATATCATTGCCTACAAGTCACTGGGACCCCAAAACTGAAAACAGAACTCTCTAATTAGAGGCAATCTGCCACGGCTGGTGATGTCATTTCTCTTGTGCAGATGGAACAACACAATAGGTTATTTCTTATACACACTGGACAATTAAGGACCTGTAAGACAGACTTTTGCAAATGAAAGCAAAAGAAAAAATGAATGAAGAACTAAACAAGTTCTCTGGCTCTTTTGCATTTCACCCTTCTTCACTTCAGCCTGAGAAACAAGTGTGCAACTAATAAAAGATGTCTGATCAGACACAATGCAGATCCTCTTAAAAACTGTTTCATGCAAACTTATTTTCACTGCAATAGACTACCACAACTAAGAGTCCAATAGCACCATTAAGACAAACAAGTTTGGCAAAGGCTGTATTCCACAAAAGCTTATGCCAAATAAAACCAGCTAATCTTAAAACTGCCACAGATGCTTTGTTATTTCCCTAAAAATTACTCTGCCTAAGAGGCTTTTTTTTTTTTTGGTAGGGAAAAGGAAACATGGAAGCACCTCTCCCCCTTCATGAATGGGAAAGCAGTTGGGGAGAATGTTTTTGTCCAGAAACTACCATTAGCACAAGCACAGAAGGATGTATAGACACCTTCAAGCAATCCTTGACTGAACCAGATTTTTGTTTTAGAAGTAAAAAATGTTATGGCATCTTAAAGACTAAATGCTATATTTAATGTGAGGTTCGGTGGACAAGTCGACTTCCTCAGAAGAACTGAACTTGCCCACAAAAGCTCACATTAAAACATAGCAGTTAATCTTTAAGGTACCACGACGCTTCTGTCTTATTTTCATTTTGTTTTTGTCTAACAGTTTTTTGTTTGTTGAATCTGGACATGCTTCAGTAGCTCCCAAAATATGCTTAGTACCACAATGCCAGGATTGTTTGCAGTGTCTCAGAGGCTACTGCATTTCATAAAGCTCCACAGTCTTATCTTTCCAGGATAGACTGTGTGTTCACACATATATTCTGTTTTTCAACCAGCTAAAATAGAAAATCTCTCAGTTCAAACTCCTGTCCCATCATCAAAGGTGATTTCTAGTGTTAGACATAAACACATGCCAGGGCTATTTGTACTCTGTTGTCTACTTTTGTTTTGCCTTCTGGAACTGGCATCTACCATCATCACTTTATCTCACAGTAAGGGCTCTGCTGAAGGAAAGTCATACAGTGACTTACAATAGCACTCCTCTGGTACTCCTCTGGTAATATAAGACAGCTGTAATATGTTGCTGTTTTATCATCTTCAATTTTTTAAAACCTAAATGTTTGCACAGAAAATACCAAAGGTATCAAAAGACAAAGTTCCAATATTCATTTTTCCCCTCTAGCATCTCCAGGGTCAGTCATCAAAGACATAGTGTCATATGACTGAAGAGGCTCAAAGTTGCACCAATGAAATTACTGTCAGCTGGATACATTGTTTGCTACAGAATCGTATAGAGCAGTGGTCTCCAGCCTTGGGCCTCCAGACGTTTTTGGACTTCAACTCCCAGAAATCTTGGCCAGCCTAGGTGGTGGTGAAGGCTTCTGGGAGTGGTAGTCCAAGAACATCTGGAGGCCCAAGGTTGGGGACCACTGGTATAGAGGGTGAAGATTAATGGCTCCTTCTCAAACTGGGTGTTGGTAACGAGTGGGGTACCCCAGGGCTCAGTCCTGGGCCCAGCGTTACCCAATATTTTTTATTAATGATCTGGATCATGGGATACATAGAATGCTAAACAAATATGCAGATGAGACAAAATTGGGTGGAATAGCCAACAACCTGGAAGACAGAAACAAAATTCAAAAACGATCTGGACTGGCTTGAGTACTGGGCTGAAAACAACAGAATTAAATTCAACAGGGTTAAGTGCAAAGTACTGCACCTAGGAAAAAGAAACAAAACACATTTACAAGATGGGGGACACCTGACTCCGCAATAATGCAAGTGAGAAGGATCTTGCAGTTGAATATGAGCCAATAGTGTGATGTGGCTAAAAAAAAGGCGAATTCTATTTTAGGATGCATTAACAGAAGTATAATCTCCAAATCCCATGAGGTTCTAGTTCCACTCGATTCAGCACTAGTTAGGCCTCATGTTGAGTATTGTGTCCAGTTCTGAACACCGCACTTCAAGAAGGATGCCAACATATCTGAACAAGTTCGGAGGAGGGCAACAAGGATGATCAGGGTGCTGGAAACCAAGCCCTATGAGGAAAGACTGAAAGAACTGGGCATGTTTAGTCTTGAGAAATGAAGACAGAGGGGAGAAATGATAGCACTTTTCAAGTACTTGAAAGACTGTCATACAGAAAAGGGTCAGGATCTATTCTCAGTCATTCCTAATTGCAGGACACGCAACAAGGGGCTCAAATAACAGGAAGCCAGATTTCAGGTGAATATCAAGAAAAACTTCCTGTTAGAGTAGTACAGCAATGGAACCAATTAGTTGTTGTGGGTTTTTCGGGCTCTTTGGTCGTGTTCTAAAGGTTGTTCTTCCTAACGTTTTACCAGTCTCTGTGGCCGGCATCTTCAGAGGACAGGAGTAGCACTCTGATGGGGAGTGCTCCAACAATGGAGGCAATTTCAAGAGAAATTTAGACAACCACCTGGCAGATCTCCTTTGACTTGGATTCCTGGACTGAGCAGGGAGTTGGACTCATTAGCCTTATAGGCCCCTTCCAACTTCATGATTCTACGATTCTATTCAACTGTTGTTTTGCTGTTCTGCATGTTTCTGAACTGAAAAGTATTGGTCCACTAGCATCTCTTGGATAGCTCACAAATTTTCTCTCATTAGATCATGTTTTTGTTGTTATGTGCCATCAAGTCAGAACAGACTTATAACACCCCTAATAAGGCTTTCAAGGTAAGTGAGATATTTAAGGAGTGGCTTTACCAATTCCACATCCCCAGTGAGTTTTCATGGCTGAGTAGGGATTTAAACCCAGGCTTCCTGAATCCTAATCCATCACTCTGTCCACTACACTACACTACACACTACACTACACTACACTAGGTATCCCAATTAAATCATACTACTATAAAAATACAGCTTGCTGATTTCCTGTCTAAGAACAGAACCCTGGAAAAGCACAACTATCTAGCCATTCTGTCAAAGCATCTATCCTCTTTATATTTGGAGCAAAATGAAATATGCCCCTTGAACATCTTTATCAAGGCCAAATGCAAAGATGAAATACCAGTTTTACAAACTGCGTTTTGCTACCTTGAGTTTGTATTATCATTCCTTTTCTCAAGTGCCATGGATAGAGTCATCCAGAGCTCCCACACTATCTACGTACAAGAGATCTTGGAGAAGGGGAACATGTAGCCCTCTTCCACTTGTAGCAGACAAAATTCGAAATCATCATTCTTCACCGCTAGCTGTAATACCTATCCTTTCAGCAGATGCCATTCTGATCTCTTTCCTTTTGTAATACTAACTCTTCAACCAGGGACCCTTAAGTCTTATTCAATTCTTCCTCAGAAACATAAATCTCCGTCTTTATCTGAGCCTGAAAACACTGATGAAATACTATTATCAGACTCTGAAAAAGTTCTATTTAAACAGTATGATTAGGACTGACCCACTACACACCCTTCTCCTGTCTTTCAAGGATAAAGCTCAATGCTGTTCCTTGGAACTCATGTTCAGCTTTTCCTTTAAAAATAACAATAAAAAATAAAAATAAAACCACAATTTCTTATCTGGCCACCTACCAACCCAGCAAGCTTCAACAAAACCATTTTCAAGAGGTCACTGGAGTGACGGTCTTGCCCTTTCTGCGAAGTAAATGCAGAACTTTTACTATTGTTTGTAATGGTAAATGAAAAACTGGAATATTGAAAGCTCACCCTCCACTCTGTAGGAGTATGTTTAGTCATCTTATCCATGCTAATCAAGGCAAGGAGAGATCTCAGATTAGCAACAAGGTTTAAGGAAATACAATGCTTCTCTCTCAGCATTGAGGAAAAAAAACACCTTGAGTTACCAATATTACCAACAGCAAGGAACTAAATATTGAGAACAAATAAACAAACGAACAAACAAAAAACCAAGGAAGCATCCCCCTTCTTTTAATGAGAAGAGATGAATCTGATCACAGAGGTCAATCTCGATTCCTGGGAACTGCTTTATTAGCCCGCCCAGAATCAAACGAGACCATTCATCTTCTTTTAGTTGCAGTGCACGATGAGCAGGGGATGGTTTTAGCCTTTTCCTAAACCGTGAAAAATCTCTTCTTTAAACTTTTGACTGGATCAGGGATCTTGGCTCTAGATGATGATGCAGAAAAGGATCCAGGCCTACAGTGGTAGGAAGCTGACTGCTACATGACCTCCTGGAGGTATGTGATTTACAATGCTCCCACGGGACTCCTTTTTTGGGAGAGGGAGAACAGCGCGAGTATCTGTATTTTTCCACAAACTGGACAGACTACAGAAATAATGTAATCTCTGACTGACATATGACTAGTCACTGTGGAAGCAGAATATTGGCATAGGCAACCCATGGTGATCCAGCATGTTTTTTGTGATATAATCACCTATTCTCCCTGTAGAGAAAAAAACTCCTTTTCTCACCATACTCCATGATGGGGGGAAAGGGAGGAGGAATGGACACAAGTAAATTAAGATATGGGAGAACATGACAAATCATTACTTTCACCATCTTCTGCAGATGGGATCCTGTAAATTCTTCAGAACTTCACCTCTGAATTGGGGTAAAATGAAGAATAGTCAATGACCCAAGGAAACAGTATCTGAATCTTGGGTTTTGTGATCAGGTTCCTGCTCTGCAATTTGGTCAATTTCTCTCTCAGTGGTAGCAGAAAACTACCGAGACAAAGAGTTGTTGGGGAACTGTACCAGTCTTGGCGAGGTGCATGTGCAGTGGCAACCTAAACATACTATTCAAGCCAGCAGTGGTGTGAGTTCTGAAGTAAAAAGATAATTACAGTCACTGAAAGTGGAAAGGCTGAAGGAAACACCCCTTCAACCTTCTACTGCTCTCTCTTTAATTAGCTCCATGGGAAAAACAATTGTGTGCCCACTCACTACAAAAGCAAGAAATTATCTGCAAGATGTGCCCTCCTGAGCCACACATTACAGTCACAACTTAGCTGTGATTCTGCCCTGGGGTGAGAATAAATATTTACTATTTCATCACAAGCTTTTGGAAATTATATGGATTTCTTAAGCATTCTGATATTACCTGAATTGAGATAACAAAAACTGAAACAATTAAATATATATTTATTCAATAATATTGAAGTAAGCTCTAGACATTCAAACGATTTAAAATACTCACCTGCTATTGTGAGCTTAGCTGTTCTGCTTACGATGGTCCCAAGGCTTTCCACAGTTGCAACACACTGATAATGCCCTTCATCAGGCTTATTGTGCTTTGAATGCACTACACTGTTAATTAATAAAGATCCATCTGGTAGCAGCTGGCGCCGGTCATCTGAAGCCAAGTTCAAAAAAGTCCCATCCTTTTTCCATTCAATTTTTGGAGACGATTCACAATAAGCTGAACAATTCAGTATAACAGAAGAAGCTCTAACTGACAAAGTGTCCACTGGTTCTGTGACAAAATAAAAGGGAGTAAAAGTCCTCACAGTGGGTCCTGTAAAACACAAGAGAAATGAATATTTATTAACAGCTTCTTAAAATTTCAAAATATTACCTCGATAATAGTTTCGTGTTGTTCCTTACACTCTTAAATGCTGCCATAAATCTAACTTTTGTACTAAACATCTGAAATAAAAAATACACCCCCGTGTTCTACAACCACAGATACAGCATCTTACACACAAAGACTAGACCAACAGAACAAACCATAAATGAGGATCAGAAGCTAAGAAGCAACTTCAAGGCATCTCAAGGATTTGCATTCACCCAGACTCATTTCTGAACTTCTTTCAATGTATGTTCCCTTCTATGTGGTGAGTAATTACTGATTTTTAAAGATCCATTAAAAATGAGGTGCTTTAAAGGCGAATCAAATTTAGTGCAAACAAAGCCAGGCCACAACTCCAACCCTACTGAGGCTTTCAGTAAAATTCTAACCTGTGAGCAGGGGGAACAGAATAGCCCAACTCCCCTCTCTCCCAGCTCTCTTCTATTGGAGAGCAGTCTTTGCCCATGGGTATCCCTTCATATGCAGGAACCCTCATTTTTCAGGGTTTCCTGTTGTGTGGAAATGATTCACCCCTTCAGATTTAGCTCTCTACATGCAAGAGTTAAGTTGGAGAAGTGCATGGCTACCACACTCACTCTGCTCTCAAGCTAGGATGAATCCTCTTACTGAAAACCTGACCAGCATTTCTGTTAAAATTGAATACATGACCATCAAACTCACTGAGTTAAAGCCTACTTTCCAACATAACAGAGAAGCCTGGAGGAAATAAAGATGGCGTGGTGGCGCTGTGGGCTAAACCGCAGGAGCCTTAGCTGCATGGTCAGAAGACCAGCAGTCGTAAGATCGAATCCACGCAACGGAGTGAGCTCCTGCCGCTTGTCCCAGCTCCCGCCAACCTAGCAGTTCGAAAGCATGCAAATGCAAGTAGATCAATAGGGACCACCTCGGTGGGAAGGTAACAGCGTTCCGTGTCTAAGTCGCACTGGCCATGTGACCACGGAAGATTGTCTTCAGACAAAACGCTGGCTCTATGGCTTGGAAACGGGGATGAGCACCGCCCCCTAGAGTCGAACACGACTGGACAAAAATTGTCAAGGGGAACCTTTACCTTACCTTGAGGCCATCTAGGTGGCCACTAGATTTTGATGGCCTAAATCCAACACAATGTTAGCCCAATGAAAATGGCAGTAATTGTGGCAGATTATACCACAAACAAGTGACCAAAGCTGTATTTGGATAACAGGTTGGCACTACTTCTGAAAACATGTAACCTCTATGACAGGGGGATTGTCATGATACAATGACTGCAATGAATACAGGGCAAAAATTATAATCACACATTTATTATGACAATAATAAATAAAAGTCAGCAGCCAAATAACATAGCAATTTACTTTCCAATTCTAGGAGCTCATAGTATTGTGCATGTTCCAGGTTCTTGCATGACACCATTAAGAAGATCCATTCCAGTCTGGTTTCAGGACAGAAACTGTATTAGTTGCTCAGGATGACTTATGCTAAACACTATATAAGGAGACAGTGTCTTTATTGGCTTCCACAGACCTCTCGGTAGTTTTCAAAGGCAGTGACCATGGTATATTTTCAGACTGTCTCTCTTTCATGGGACTTGAATTTATAATCCTATGGTGTAAAACAAAGGTACTGCAGTTTGGAAAATCTGCTACCATTCATATGGGGAATACAGTCTCTCACATACTAAAGGGAAAAAGTCACTCTCTCTCTCTCTCTCTCTCTCTCTCTCTCTCTCACACACACACACACACACACACACACACACACACACACACACACACACACACACACACACACACACACACACACACACACACACACACAAAATTACAAGTACAAGACTAACATGTCCAAGACTGAAGAAAGTAAGACTACAATATCAGACTACATTACCATATAACTGGTTTCAACAGCCTTTACTGTTTTGTTAGATTTACCTGTATCCATTCAGACAGATCAATGTCTTTATATGCTGAGGGACAAATGAGCATCTCCTATTTATGGATTCCCCAGCCCCCAGAGCCACATGGCTGACCTATTGACTTCAGAGCGCCAGGATGTTTGGCTCTTGGTTTAGACTAAGAAGGTTCTTATGAGTTATGCTAATCTCTCACACTGAAAATGAACGAGACCAACATTTTAAAATTAAGCAACATCTGACTCCTAAAAATCCAATACGCAATATGCTCTGTACTTATCCTAGAAAAGCTTTATCCCTCCTTACAACCCAGGACTGTCTTACAAGAAATAAAATCACTTTGTAACTATATTTGCAGCATTATATGAGAATGTTGATGCTTTTTTCACAAAGTGTCCCCCAAGGTATTTCAGACTTTGTACAATTTATTGCAAGGGAAAGACAACAGAGCTGAGTAATTCAAGAACAGCTGTAGCTTTACCAAGGAAATTGTTCTCTGTCTAAATATCTTCTACAAACACAGAACATTCAGCTGCAAACAAGCCAACAATTTAAAAAATGGTTTTCAAAAATAGCAAGGAAGCACTCTGGAATGCAGTTGCAGATTTATCTCCAAATGACCCAGATTCACCTTCTGCAGTACTAGAAGGATGGAATACGTGGAAGTGAGCAAGACTTGTTACATGCTGCCAAGTCATTTCTAACCCATGGCAACTCTATGAATGAGAGATCTCCTAAATGCCCTATCCTTAACAGCCCTGCTAGCTCTTGTAAACCCAAGCCTATGGCTTTCTTTAGGGAGTCAATCCTTCTTGTAATTGGACTTCCTCTTTTCCTGCGGACTTCAACCTTTCCCAGAGAACCTTGCTTTCTCATAATGTGCTGAAAGGAAGGACATCCTTGTGTGGGTGTTGTGCTGTCAAGTCAGAACCAACTTATAACAACCGTAATAGGGCTTACAAGGCAAGTGAGATATTTAAGGAATGGTTTTACCAGTTCCATTCCCCCAGTGAGTTTCCATGGTCAAGTGGGGATTCAAACCCTGTTCTTCAGAGTCCTAGTCCATCACTCCACATTGGAAAATTCTTAAGGTGATCACTTTTGCCTCCAGAGATAGTTCAGGCTTGATCTAGTCTAGGACCCACTTGCTCATCTTTCTAGCGGCCCAGGGTATTTATTTACAAATCTCTCCTCTAGTACCAGATTTCAAATAAATCAATTTTTTCCTGCCAGCTTTCTTTACTGTCCAGCTTTTACACCCATTTCGTGATCAGAAACATAAGAAGAGTGTGGATGATCTTGGTCTGTCTCCAGTGACACATCCTTAAAATTGATGATCTTTTGTAATTCCTTCATTGCTGTCCTTCCAAGTCTCAGTTTTCTGATTTCTTGGCTGCAGTTTCCATTTGGATTGATGATTGGACCAAGACATAGAAAATCTTTCAGTATTTCAATGTTTTCATTGTCAACATTAAAGTTGTGTAGTTCTGCATTCATGGTTTTTATCTTCTTAACATTGAACTGCAGTCCTGCTTTGGCACTTTTTACATTTTCACTAAAAGTCTTTTCAAATCATTGCTGCTTTCTGCCAGTAAGATGGTGCCAACTGCATATATTTAATTATTTATGTTTCTTCTGCCAATTTTCACTCCTCCTTCATCTGAATCTAGTCTGGCTTTCTATATGATATGTTCTGCATGCAGATTGAAAAAATAAGGGGATAAAATGCACCCTTGTCTGACACCTTTGCCTATCAAAAAACATTCTACCTCTCCATATTCTGCCCAAACAGATACTTACTGCCTACAATACAGGTTACCTATCAAAACAATCAAGTGCTGAGGCACACCCACTTCCTGCAGAACAATACTTTCTCATGAACCACACAGAAGTAACTTGCAAGTAGCATTTTGCAGTATCTAGCAATATTAGATACTACAAAAAGGTGCATCATATTTACTACTCAAGAATTTTATCAAAGGTAGACATGTTAATCTATTTCAACAAAGAAAAAGTCTAGGTGAACCTTTAAGACTAACTGGTTTTACATTTCATAGACTACAGTCTACCTCTCCTGATGCATGAAGCAAAGCCTCATAAGACAGGGGTGCAGAGGAATGAAGACAAAATGTAGTGGAAATGTAACAAGTTTGGCAATTTTATGCTACCGAGGATAAAGAATTTTGTTTAATCATACTCTAGAAACAGGATACTCAATGCATACAACTCTCCTACAACAAAGAGGCTGGAATCACTTGTTAAATGGAGAGATACAATTGAGGAGTTTTTTGTTGCCAAAATCAGATGCTTGCAAGGGCAAAACTATTTGGATACAAGTAATATTCTTGCTTCATGACACTAAAATCCGCATATTTCTGAGAAATACAATTTATTCAGCTTTAGATTAAAGATCCTAGCAAGCACAAGACTCTTTGTTTTTTATATGAACTGTGGTTCAAAGAATATCAGAAATCCAAAAATATTTATACATCTGTCTGTATCATCTGAAACATACAGTAGTATTGGCTCCCCCAAACACAGCACCTGAGATTTTGAAATATTACTTCCAACCAGGTGATGCAGTTAGCTTCAGTGAGGTGCCTTTCACAAATTTCATGACTTAAAGCTTAAAACTAATGATGTCAGTTTATAATGTCAAAACAGTTAAATCAAACACAGGGAAATGAAAGCCACTGGTATATTTTTATTACTTTTCATTCATCAGGACCATGATAATATTAATAACTCTCTTTAACTCCCTAAAATAATTTTCTTTTAAAACACAGTAAAAAGTTCGCACAAAGATACAACCTTTACCGAGAGACTAAATAAGCACAAGACTGAACCTTTCAGAAACTAAATAAGCACAAGACTGTTGTTCAAGGCTTTTATACAATGGAATGGGGGAGTCCAACTTTAAACTGAATTCTGTGGCCTGATACGTAATCCAACTTGTATTCAAGTGACTACCAGTCATATTCCTAATTACAACACCCAACTTTTTTTGATCCTGTTAACAACTGAAGAGGCTAAGGAATCTTTGACCTTCATAACAATAATTATATTAATGAAGTACAAGTCATGTTTCAACGTGTTATCAGACTATGCTGGGATTTACGTTCACATGGGGTATACTGTAAAGTAAACCCACAGAGCTGCAGTCGTTTTCTGAAGCAAAGGTTTATAAATGCACATAACAATACTGCTCAGAGGAACTGTCACCATTCCTGAGGTGATTTTTTAAATTAAATATTTCCTACTGGAAATGTTTTAATTTCTGGAAGCTTCCATGTAATTCCATTCACCAATGAACTCTTTCATTGTTCGGAAGCTATGAGAGCTCCAAGCCAGGATGACGAAGTCTTTAATTACTTAAAATTACTGCTGCTGGTAAAACTATCACAGGGGTAACAATTAGACACTTTCTTCTTCTCTCCCGCAGGTTCCCAATGATAAACGGGATTACCTGGGAGCTGCGAAAGCTTTGGGACAGAAGTAGGAAATGTTTTAATTTCTGAAAAATCTCTTGTGCTGATGATGTCATCAGCCCTATGCAAGCACAATTAAACAAACAGGATTACTGCCACAGAGTTGTGATTTACACCTTTCCCTCTCTGCCCTGACAATGAGGGTGACAACCAAGCTAGCACACAAAATTAAAATGTGTAATCATGTACTGAATGTTCCTACCAAGTTACATTCTGTTATATTCCACCCCTTCATTATAAAGAGAATACCTAATGATGCCATGCAAACCAAAGGCCTTGCTTCATTTAGCCAACTGAAAAGCTATCTCAGAGGAATCATACAACTTAACTTTTAACAGAAACTACAGAAGTCTGATACATTTAAATGATTAATGGCAGTTTTTGCTTTCATTCAAGTTACCCTGAAAACTTTCATTATGGACCATAAATAAATATTGTAAATAAACAAATATATGTGTTCTAATATTTATAACTAGAGACATGTTTACAGTATCAGAATAACTAAAATGACAGCCTATACTTAAGCAAGGAGCTCTCTCACATCATTACCTATCTGAAATAGCTTGTAACTCCTACATACCAGAGATGATTCTTTCAGAAAACTGTGCATGCCAGGATGAACCTGAAGTCCACAAGCCGTAATGACATTAATAATGTCATGAATACATCATTCTTAATTCCTTCTTTGCGTCAAAAGAACGGTTCTCTCCCCTCACAATATAAACAGAGCTGAAGAGCTAAATCAAATGAAATATTTCTGCATCACCCCTCTGTCCTTCAGCCCTTTCCAGTATCAAAACACACTCCAGAGGTTTTCCCAGCCCTCCAAATCACGTTTTTAGGGTGAATCTTGAAGAAACAGCAAATACTGCTGAAACTATAATGTGGAAAGAATTAGCCCACCTCTTTAAATGGATGGAATCCCAGGAAAGTCCAGCTTAAGGTTGCATAGAAAATTGGGTTAATGGGCTATGGACTAGAACCAAAGTAAGTGAATGACAAGGAAACCATTACATGAGTTTTATGTGAGATTTACTTCTTGCTGGTTCAATACTCAGGCTAAATTAAAATGACCAGTTTACCACAAACCACTGGTCATCATTGGCATGTAACCCTCCCAGATTACCTAAATTCCACATGCAACAATTTAAATTTATGTTGAAAAAAGTCCCTTTTGCATCTTCCAGCAGGTCAGAGGAATTCTTTCCCATATTCTTCTCCCATGTATGAGATCTGTTTTATGTCCAACAGTTTTCACAAATATGGTGAGACTACTTCCCACATTTGCTAGAGTCCAGTGGGGTTTTTTCCCCTTGCTCCCTCTTTTTTTAAAAGAGATATTAGGGGAGAGCAGGAAGTTTGTAATTTTGGAAGGTAGCTTTTCAACGTCCGGAGCAGAGGCATGAATACTGCACGAATCTTCTAGCCACCTAGAAGTTGCCCTTTGCTGCCTTAGGAAAGACATACTATAAAAATTCTCCTCATCACCATTACAAGATAATTTCATTTAATAAACTTTATTTTGAGTGTCACTTGTGTCATCTGAAGATCACACCAGATGCTCAGATTTTGGTGCACAGTCTGAGGAAGATGAATTATCATCAAAAGCTACTTATCTACAGTACTTCATTTCTTTTAAGTGGACCAGTAACAGTACTGTGTGCTACTGCATTTGTACTGCTTCTCTGAACCTGGAGGTCCAGGTTCCAACAGTGGCCAGGAATGCATCTGCACAATTAAAACTAGGGCACCAACTGCACCCATTCCTTGAGAGGTCTAAATTTGCTACAGAGATACACACCCTGATTATCTCCCGCCTGGTTACTACAATGCACCCTGTATAGGGATGCCTCTGAAGATGGTTCAGCAATTTATTTTATTTTATTTATTTATTTAATTTTTATACTGTCCATCTAGCCGAGGTGCAAACTTCAAATGGTGCAAAATGTTGTAGCCGGACTACTGACTGGGGCTAACTGGTGGTGATACACAAACACAAACAACTGCAGCAGCTTCACTAGTTGCCAGTTTGTTTCCAAGTCATATTCAAAGTGCTGATCATGACATTTTAAACCCCTTACTTCTGGAGTCCAGGCTCTCTGAGACCACATCTCCCAATGGCCTTTAAGATCAGCAGACAAGGGCCTTCTCTCCATTCCAGCACTTTCACAAGCATGTTTAATGAGAGAAGGCTTTTTCTGGGGCTACTCCCTTCTTCGGGAGGTTCATTTGGCATGTTCTTTTGTTTCCTTCTGCCAGAAACTGTTATTCCCATCCCTACAAGTCCTTCTACTATGAGGTGAAAACCTCCCTTTTTAAGTTGGCTTTTAACATCTAAGCGTTGCAGGATTGTATTTTTTAGGAGGTGCCACACATTTTAAACAGTTATTTTAATCAGTTATATTAAATTGGTATTAACTGTTTGATTATTGGTGTTTTTAGCATTCTTTCGATTTAATTCTATTTTAATGACAATGTTCTGATTTATTGTGATTTTTAAACTTCTTTTTAGAATTGTTGAATGCTGCTTTGCATTTCTTTATTGGAAGAATGACAGGATATAGGTAAAAGGAATATTTTTTAAAAAAAACCTATTTAGAAAGGCTTTTGGCAAATGACATGAAAAGCGGCAGTGGGATTTTGAGAAACTATAATTACCAGTGCTAAACTGAAACCTAGTCTTATTGGCATATGTTGTTCCTATGAGCAATGAATCTAAATATTAATACTGCATGTGACCCCTGCCCAACTCTTGCTTGTATATACCTTTACTTGCTTTGATACAAGTGGGCTGTGAAACTGCCTCATTCCATATGATTTCCTTTATTTCTGGCCTTACGTTCCCGAATACAAATAAAGACTGTGATATTCCAAGTATTACACCACTGTACATGCAACCTGGAATTTTATCTCAGATTTACTTAAGGCATCACATTACATAACTTACGACATTTTGATGAGGCCAGCTTCCCACTTTACAAGAATACTGACAATCTAATATTGGGTAGGCTCATGAACTGATACATCTGTACAAGTGCACCAAAGAACAAAGGACCACGCAAAAAAGGTCCACTTTTAATTTAGGTAAGCCAAATAAAGTCTTCAGGATGCACAGTTGCCCATTCACAGGCCACTGGTTGTTTTTTTAAAGTATTTCAGGCCCTTTTTAAAAGCCTAAAATAGCCTTTAAATCCAGAAAGGACTGAAAGTTGGGGGACTCATGTGGAGGGCACATGATGGCTGTGGGTTGTACTTTTCTTACTCCGCTGCAGATCATAAAATAATAGCCAAGCAGGATGAGGATATGGAGTTTTTGCCACCATAACTAGCGCACAACCTTTCACTTTTAGAGATCACAAAGTAGCCCTATTTTTACTCCTTCTGAAACTGCACTTAGTACAAGCTGTACAGTTCTCCTAAAGACAACATTAAAGTGTGATTAGGTCACTGAGCAACATTCCCAGTGTGGTGTAGTGGTTACAGCGATGGGCTAGAACTGGAGAACAGGGTCTTATCTCACTCACCTTGAAAGCTCTATTAGGGTCACTGTAAGTTGGTTCCAACTTGACAGCACAGAACACACACAGGTACAGTGGGGTCTTGACTTGAGAACTTAATCCGTATTGGAAGGCAGTTCTCAAGTCAAAAAGTCTGTAAGTCAAGTCTCCATTGACCTACAGTGCATTGAAAACCGATTAATCCCGTAACAGGCCGTTTTGTTCCATTTTGGTTTTTTTCTGGTCTGTAAGTCATATCTCAGTCTGCAAGTCAAACCTAAATTTTGCGGCCAGAGAAGTCTGTAACTCAAAAAGTCTGTAAGTCAAGCCGTCTGTAAGTCAAGGGTCCACTGTAACTGAGAAGTCTTAAAACTGAAAGTTTAAAAATTCAAGATGTCCAGCTTCTTGTGAACTTTTCAAGATTGCAGAACTTTTGGAAATCACACTATTTCCTCATGAATGGAAAGAAGGAGGAAACCCGATGAAGAACAAGAAGAAAGGTTACAGTCTGAAGCTAGAATCAAACTGTATAAAAATGATAACAATGAGATTTCATTTTAAAATACTATACAAATAATGGTATTAAACTAGCTAAGAGTAATTCAAATACATTAGTGGACAGAAAGCCAAGAAGGGCCAAGATGTGATTCATGACTCATGTCTTTGTTCTCCCTGTGCTCCTATATGTAACATCGCAGCCACTAGATGGCAGCAAATTCAGTAAAATTTGCACAACCACAAAGGGAGATTCTCACAGGAAAACGATCTTGTATTATTATAAAAATGCTGTGCCATGGGCAAAGTGTTGGAAACACTTAGGTGCCAATACAGAAACTTTACGCTTTGAATTAACCAATAAAATTTGGATCAGAAGGTATTCCTGTCATTTCTCACTAACACTTCTCCCCCTTTCTCTCTACCAGGAGGGCTAAAAGCTCCAAGGAGAGATTCATCTGGCAAAATCCAAAGAAAGAGAACAAAACAAAACAAAAAAAACAAAACTGTAAAAACAAAAAACAAAAATATGTGGCCCTTGAAAGACTAACTATTATATTTTAATGTGAGTTTTCGTGGACATGCCCACTTTGTCAGACATATGGAAACAGAATGAAATGTTGGACGACAAATCAGTTTGACAAATAGAAAATTCTAAATATTCATTGGCTGTAAGAGTTTTAAGTGTGAAGTACATCTAGATACAGTAATTTATGGCTCTGACACAAACATTCCTCCAAGGAAACAGAAAACAGACACTTTGCCTGAGCAAGGATGAGGAAGAGAGACAAGAGAGAAGGGGGGGGGGTCTAAAGGCTGAGTATTTAAGAGCGGGGAGGATATATAAAAGTGAAAGAAGATGGAATCACGTGTGTTAATGCAGGGAATATGGACAGTTTTTACCTTGGAGACTTGTGACAAGAGATGGGCTTGGTAGTTAAGAAGAAAATAGCAGTGGCAATAGATGACAGAAGTATTTCATTTGGTAATGACAAGAAACCTAGGCTTATATTCAGTCCATTTATATGGGTATCCATCATGTGTATAAATTTTAGCTGTTTCTCTCGATATTCTTGATTTGTAATGATTCTGTTATAAAATAGTGACTTTTAAATCTTCTACCAAGTATCCTGATAAACTGAAATGCTGGGACACAGGTTTCTGTGTGTTATGGTTTCTGACGTCTGATTTCTGACAGCTGGCCCATTTCAAGAGAGAATGTCCTGTTTGCCCTATGTAGAGTGCAGAGGGGCACTGCGTTGGCAAAAGAAGGCATAGAATCACATTAGCTGAGGGGGGGAAATGAATGTGTTTTTGATATTATATCTGACATTGTTAGGTCCCATAATTGCATTGCCAGAATAGATGTGTGGGGAGACTTGGCATCTGGGTCTGTGGCAGGGTTAGTCCCCCTGACTGTGTTGTTGTTTTGTGGCCCATTTTGTGTTAGCATTTGTTTGATTCTCTGACTCTATCTCTGACCCTAATATAGTAAATAGGAAAGCCAATTAGCATAGCATACACCGGGGAGGCAGGAAAGTTTTAAGGGTCGGATCATACTTCCGCACTATTAGAGAGCAGGCCGGGTAGGTAGCGCTTATCAGCCATGGAAGGCAGCCCATCAAGGAGAAGGAAAACTCCAATCTTAAACCTCCACTGCCTTGTGGCTATATCCACTCACGGAAAAGGCTTCAGGAGTTAACCTAGAGGCGAAATCTGGAGCTGGAGTCCCGAAGGCAGCATGTGTCGTTCTGCCAACTCCTGCGACTTTGCTGGAACCAGTTGTATTGGCTCTTGCCTTTCTATTGGACCATTTCAGCAACGTGGAGAGGGGGGATTTGCTGCTTGGGTAACAGCCTATCCTCCATACTACTTTACCCAGGCTTCATGCTCTGGAGAGGACACTTCTCGATACAGAGCATGTTACCATAGTCTCTCAAGACTGAAGGATACCTATGATGATGACACACAGAATATTTAATTATCTAGACCAATTGGGAGGGGCAAGGGTGCAGACCACACTTCAAATTGCTACAATTCTCACAAGTCACCAACCCTTCTCAGTAATTAACAATGCATTCTCACTCACCTCTTTTTTTTCAATTTCAAGTGACACAGCACTGAACTGATATAACGAACTATGAAACTTAACTGATATGGTGCAATATTAGTAAAACATAATTTTAAAAATGTTCTGAGGAGAGACAAGAGGCACCCACTTGACAGGGACTCTTTTGCTGCACTGATATACTCTTTGGAATGGTAAGCCAGTACACAAAAACATCCTCCTCAGATGTGCACCTCATATGTCCTTCCAACACTCTGTTTCATTGTGCTTTTCAATGTAGTGATGTCAGTTAAGCACTGAAGTTTCACAAGCTGTTATATCAATCCAGCGCTATGGATGAAACAAATCCTGCCATGTTCAATAAGTACTGATTAAAGGAAATTATGCCTTGAGGGTCTACTTGAACAAAATTATGGAAAGCACATTCATTCAGAATATTACCATTTTGTTAACCTTAACACAGCATAGACACCAAAGTTCTAAAACAGTAAAGACAGGTCTTTATAAAAGGAAATAAGAGCAGATCTCAGTTCAGTTCCAACAACATCCTTTGTTACAAAGAACTGAAGAGAACAGGAATCCACAAACACATACCTCATTCCACAGATGGCTTGCTTTTTTCTTAGTGAGAAAAAAGGTCTACAAGTAATTTGCAAGTCCCATATACTTACTTAAGGATGGGACCCATTTCAAATGACAAAAAGCAGAAAAACCATTTCTAATTTTTGTGTTTGCTTTAGTTAAATAAATGCTTGTAGAAAACCACCTCCATTTGAAAATTCTATCCACAAAGACTTAATTATTTGAATAGTGACAGATTTTTTGTCTCTCTTTGCTCCTCCTCACAAGCATGTGTTAACACTGAGTAATTGGCTTGTCTGTCCCAACACCTACAGCATAACCTAAAACCTGCTTAACATCATCTAGAGTAGAGCCTAATTAACTTCGTTTCTCCTCCTATATACCATCTTAAAACTCTGTGCAGACTTCCGTAAACAGCAGACCAGCTCCTCACAACAAACCTTATGTTTAGGCAAAACGGTTACCCTCAAACTGCCATCCTTGCAAACAGTAAATAGTTTGCTGTAATGCATATCACATTTCTAAATAACATAGAATCTTATTCCATACCCTCAGTAAATATTCTTTATTAGATCATATTACCAATGGCAATCTTCAAAAGTTTAAACCTCTCTGACCTTTTCGTGAACCACAGTCTAAAGCGAAATTAACTGTATAAAATTACTGTGACATGCAAGAAAAGAGCATCTGTTCCTGAAAAATGAAATAAATCCAGCTGAAACATACTTTTGAAAAGGACACTGTCACTTTAAACAGAGATACCTACTATATACAGTGGTGCCCCGCTTGATGATTACCTTGTTATACGACAAAACCACTTGATGTTTTTGTGATCGCTATTGCGATCGCAAAATGATGATTCTATGGGCGATTTTCGTTTGACGACGATTGATTCCCTGCTTTGGGAACCGATTCTTTGCTTAACAACGATCAAAAACAGCTGATCATCGGGTTTTCAAAATGGCTCCCCGCTGTGCTCAGGACGGATTCTTCGCCATACAGGCACCGGAAAATGGCTGTCCTATGGAGGATCTTCGCTGGATGGTGAGCTATTTCCCCCAGTTTTCAATGCATTTCAATGGGTTTTTTTATTTCGCTTGACGACGACTTCATTCTACAGTGATTTTGCTGGAACGGATTATCGTCGTCAAGCAGGGCACCACTGTATTTCAAACATATTTCTTAAAGTTATGTGGAATGTTTACAGCAAGAAATGTCATTAACTATAATGTAAGAAAACATTTAAAAATCCAGAACATACAGTAAAGGTAAACATTCAGTGCAAATCAGAACTTTCCTCAATACACTTGGCAAATATATTACAGTATCATGTGCCCAGATTAAAAAGAAGAAGGGTGCAATTATGTCAACATGATGTCAGTACAACTAGTCCTTCCTTCTTGAGTCATAAAATATCCCCATTTATCACACCATGTTTCCCACATCTTCATATATTGCACTCTTCCTATGTTGTTGTTGTTTTAAATGGTCACTGCCCATAACTCTACTAGTGTTCACCTAAGATGTGCGTAATTTGCCATATCTAATTGTGGCCAACTGATGAGGTGCCAGGGTTTATACTGGTTGCGCAATCAGGCACATGACCAGGCATGGAACTGAAGTACCCCTGCACCTCATCAATTAAGTTGCCACAAATTATGCAAATCTTATACAAACACCGAAAGTATTCTGGCCATTGAAAAGTAAACACAGACTTAAATTGTGAGCCTGATTCTTGAGGCACTAATCTCTGAGGATACAGAGCTGTGAGGAAAAACAGGCTAACTGCAGAGAATAAGTATTTAACTTAACATCTAGTTTCACTGTAAGAGACTATAAAATGTGTAGAGTAACATCTTAGTTTTATTTAGTAATTTTTCTCCATATAACCCATGCCCTTAAAAAATGCAATACATAATAAGGCAATGGATTTCTCTTTCATTGATTAGAATTAACATGTAGTGTATAACTTCACAGACAGCATTTGCTTTCCTATCTTTTCTCCTACTCCAGCTATGGAAAAGACTTTGCAAGTGAAGCTGCATTAATTCCTAAACACAGAAAACGAACACCATATGAATAATGTATTAGAAAATTTTGCTTCAAGTCAGCAGCTTTGTAAGAGAAAGTGATATTTATGATGTCCCTCAGGAAAATGAGAAATTAAAACTGGAGAAAGAACACCCACCAACACTGAAGTTTCTTTAGGAAAAAGAGTTTGATAGCAAGGATGTACTACAGTATGAAGATGGGAAAGCACATGTTTATGTGGTAGAGTTTAGGAACAAACTAACAATTATATTCAACTCACGCGGTTCAACTGTAAACTCTTCCACCACAAGACACCTGCCTATCTTTGCAACGTAGTAACAACTTCATCTGCACACATTATCAGCGGAATATACATTCATGGCACTCATTATGTAACTGTCTAGAAGTGGGGCAATGACCCATAACCCAGAGCTAATTCCACTCCATGGGGAGACTTACTTCTATTTCTGGCCTCAACCATGAAATTCTTGCATGGCACTGAACAAATCAACCGTTCTCTATTCTCAGTTGCCATCTCAGAAATAAATGGTAACAATAACAATAACATGATTTGTTTTGTGAAGCAATATAAAGAAAAGCAAAAGTACAGTACATACAACAGCATTTGGAATTCATTTAAAAAGTGTGTAAGTGCTACATAATAGTAACACCACAGGTGTCTACTGATACTTTAATGATTCTAGAATTATCATTCCAAAAAAAAATATTTCCACATTTGTCAGTTCTTCCCAGCAACATTCTTCATTAGTGGCATTCAATCTTTACTCAAAGAGTCAGATGGACTGGGCCCATTAGTTAGGGTAAGAACAGCTTCCTCTAAAATCAGCCATCATAGATGTTTAGGGTCATCTGGATTTTACAACACTTTATACGCACAACACACTTACCTGCGGGAATCAAAATGAAATCCGTATGTACATTGTAAAGCATGATTATTTTTTAGTCCATATAGTAGTTTGAGAATGTGTAAATTAACCACACTACCTCAGCAAATGAACACTGGATTCTTTCAGGTGAAATACCTACATACGTCATTACTGTGTATTACTACATTTATTTTTTCTGGACAGAGAAGAACACATTTGTATGTTCTGTGAACTGCTTGATTTCAGTACAAGCACTCACTGAGAATCCTTAATGGAGCTAGCAAGTGGAATCACGTAGAATACTAGTGACAAGCTTACATGATGAAACTTGTAAATCACGGATGCAAATTCTTGCTCATTAATGAGGTGCTCGTGACATTCCTGGGTGCAAGAATACCACAGACCTTGTTGATTTGTTGCCACAATTTATATGATCGCCTTTACAAAAGCATAATTGTCAATAGGATTCTCTCATGGTGTGAAAAAATCAATACTTTATCAATCCCAGCTCCCGCCAACCTAACGGTTCGAAAGCATGTAAATGCGAGTAGATAAATAGGGACCACCTCGGTGGGAAGGTAACACCGTTCCGTGTCTAAGTCGCACTGGCCATGTGACCACGGAAGATTGTCTTCGGACAAAACGCTGGCTCTACGGCTTGGAAACGGGGATGAGCACCACTCCCTAGAGTCGAACATGACTGGACAAAAATTGTTAAGGGGAACCTTTACCTTTACCACTTTGCTCTTCTTTTAAGCCAATGTTTCCAGTACTAAACTGCACTCACAGCAACCGGGAAAGATGGCATCATTACACTTGTTCTTTCAATATTAGATTGAGAGATGAATTTCATCTACAAAAAGCAGCCATTTTTCCTTTAGCCAGATGATACTTAACAGAATCAGGGCAACCAACTGAACAAAATCAAAACCTTTTCACAATTCCTCCCACTAAATATGCATTCAGTCAGGGATTCAGGAAAAATCCAGTTAAGGGCTCAGCAATAATCCTTTGAAATTCTATTTGGCCTATCAACAGCAGTGAGCTCTACTAAACATCTCCCAAAAATGACACGGGCATAATCAAAATATAGAGCAGTGGTACACTTAAGATTTTAGGACATAGATCTTTCTTCTCTCACTCACCTCACTCACTCTCCTGCATTCCTTCTGTGCAAGTAGTGAAAAACTATATAGTATGTAAGAAAAATTCACTAACACTAGCCTCAAAGACGCTGGGAGGAAACATAGCCTGCAAGAGCATAAGGCCAATGAGGCCATCAACTAAGATCTCCACTCCAGGGTCGGATCACCCATGTGGATAATAAAAGCTTCCCTTGACATACTCAAGCTTAATTACATATGCAAGGAATTCTCATATGTTCTGCATGTGAGGCAGTGTATGTGTGGCTGCTGAAGAATGGATGGACCATCCATTTTGGTCTACTCACTGCTAACATGGAGCTCCTGGAAGGTTTGCAGGCATTAGGAAATGTTGGCTGGCAGGCTGACAATCATAGAAGGGAATGAGTGATCTCATCAACATTATTTGCATACTTTTTTCCTAATAAAAAAGCTAATTCATATAAAATCAGACAGGTATCTATGAAGAATTAGATTCAAGCACAGCACAAAGGGCATATGGTGGGGAAATATGGATACCTTTAGGAATAGAACTCTCATTTCTGCAGCCTCTGGGGGCCGGGGAGATTAAAAGAAGCCAAAATCATCCAAAGGACAACCACTTTCCCTCTGTGTGTACGTGAACCCTCTAACAAAGTTGGCAAAGTGGAGGAACATACTTTGCCCACCTCCTGCCTAATTCCATTGTCCAAGCCTTATTGTAACAGAATGTCAAATATTTTGATTACTTTGGCAAATTGTATTTGCCATTTTTAAAACATTAGAAGAATAAAGTCATTGGAAGAAAAAGAGGCTAAAGAAAATCGTTAGTTCATATCTGAAGACCGACTGGATATACACAATACATAAGAAGAGAATTGACATGGCAAAGCAGATTTGGAGACAGATAATTACAGGCTAGTGGGAAGAAACAGATGGATACGAAGCAGCATGCAGCTAAATAATTTCCTATAGTTTTCATTACAGCAAGAAACTTTTGAAATGTTCACACTTCTCTTGCATTCCTGAAGTCTCCCTCAAGAAGAAACATTTCTTCCGAGTTAATTTTGCATCAACATTTTCACAGGTAAAAATGCTGCTTACACAACCAAAAATGGTGAATGATGTCCATAATGTGTCTGGGAGGAAAAATGTCTTTGCTTTTCCCAAGGTCATAATTTAATATAAATATAGTGGTGCCTCACAAGACGGGCGCTCCGTTTAACGACGAATCCGCATTGCGATGAGGTTTTTGCGATCGCAAAAGCAATCACAAAATGACGTTTTGAATGGGGGAATTTCGCTGCGTGATGATTGGTTCCCTGTTTCAGGAACTGATTTTCGCTTCCCGACTATCAAAACTGCTGATTGTCGGGGTTTCAAAATGGCCGCCGGGTGCTCAAAACAGCTCCCCGCTGTGTTTAGGAGCCATTTTTCGCTGCACAGGCACCCGAAAATGGCCGCCCCTATGGAGGATCTTTGCTGGATGTTGAGTTCTTAGCCGATTGGAACACATTAACCAAGTTTTAATGCGTTTCAATGGCTTTTTTATTTTCGCTTTACGACATTTTCGTTCTACAGCGATTTCGCTGGAACGAATTAACATCATAATGCGAGGCATCACTGTAATCTCTATTCTGATACTGCCGTACCTCAAGAAAGAAAAGAATTTAAAAAATTAAAACAAGATTGATTTCACTCAAAAGCTGTTTAGGAGTACTGCATGCCAGGAGGAAACCACTATCCCAAAGGACATTAACTCAAAGGACATGAGAAGGCATTCAGACCTAGGAAGTTTGCATTTCACTTAACTCACTGGACCCAGAAAACAAAATTAATTTCATCAGCAACAACAACAACAACAACAACATCATCATCATCATCATCATCATCATCATCATCATCATCATCATCATCATCATCATCATCATCATCATCGCACAGAAGAATTGGTTAAAAAAACCAACAACCCTGCATTACCCATATAAGGAGTGAACAGGAGCATAAATTCTCATTTCCTAATGGTTTCCTGGATGTTTTACAATTGTTTCCTTTCAGGAAGTTTATGCAGGCTATGCAGTTCCAACACTAATAATATTCTCGAGACATAAGCTCTCCAAAAGAACTAATATGCAATTCCTAGAATGAAACAATGAAAATATCTGGCTCAATGCTAGACAACATAATTTTGTGAAATATATCCATTAGGTACCATACTAATGAGATATCTCTAATGAACAACACTTTAATTTTGTATCAGAGGATTTTAATGTTAAGATAAGAAAAAGAATTTGGAATTTGTGAAAAATATGGACTAGGAAGATGAAACAAACATGGCGAATGAATGATACAATTTTTGAATACATCAGTAATGCATTCAAATTACTACCAAGGAGACTGCAATACATGGAAAATCTCACAAGATAGCACTAACAATAATATTGTAAGGAACAAAATTGATTCTATCCTGCTAAATCAGAAGCACTGAAATTGCTTCAGCCCATTGGAATGCATTGAACGGTTTTCAATGCGTTTCAATGGGCTTTTTATTTTGCTTTATGAAAATTTTGCAATTTTCGCACTACAGCAATTTCACTGGAACAAATTAACGTCGTTAAGCGAGGCACCACTGTACTGCAGCTGAAATTCTGCTCATGACCCAGGTTTAATCCCAGGCAGCCAACTGGAGGGTGACTCAGACTTCCATCTTTCTGAGGTTGGTAAACTGAGAACCCCGCTCACTGAGGAAGGTGGGGAGCAATGTGCAGCCTGTATAATTAAATTGTAACCCACCCAGAGAGTGCTTTAAGTGCTACAAGGTGATATAAAATCAACATGCTTTGCTTCTGCATGCTTTGATAATATATACAGTGGTGCCTTGACTTACGAACGCCTTGACCTACGAACATTTTGAGTTACGAACAGCTCTGTTCTCAAAATTTTGCTTTGACTTGCGAATGGAGTTCTGACTTACAAACACAAAAAGGCAGGGTGAAGGGGCCGGAACATCAAATAGCTAACTAGGTGGGAACGAGGCTGGTTCTTTGTAGCTCTTTCATCCCGGCAGTTAGAGAGTATGCGATCCGAGGAGACTGCCTGCTAAGGTAAGGTGCTGTTTTATACTTTTTAAAAACTGTTCTGGGTATTTTTGCTGCGTGGTTTTCAGCTAGGGGGGTTTATGTTTCTGTGCTGTGATGGGTCTTGGGGCGTTGTTTTTTTTTTGTTCCCCCCATTTCTGATGGGGGGTTGGTTGCTTTTTTGGAGTGTTTTTCCCCCATTTCTGATGGGTCAGGGGGTTGTTTTTGCTTTTGGGGGGGGTTTCCCCATTTTTATGTGTATTGTATGCTTCCCTTGCTTTTTTTACTTTGTTCTCTTTGCATTTCTGATCTGCTCTGTTTGTTTTCTGTGCTTTTGCAATGGTTCATGCATGCTTCCCTTGCTTTTTTGCTTCGTTCTCTTTGCATTTCTAATCTGCTCCGTTTGTTTTCTGTGCTTTTGCAATGGTTCCAGGATGCTTCCCTTGCAAATCAGAAAAGTTTTTGCAAAAGTCTGTGTTGGCATGGTTTAAAATCGGTTTATGTAAAATGTGTGGGTTTAAAATGTGTTGGTTTAGCATACATTTTAGACTGCAAACCCTCTCCCTCCCCTATTGTCTTCTCTCTGTGTGTCTCCCTCCTTTCCTGCCCTTTTTTTGACCTAAATTATCTTAGGTTTTTTAAAAAATTCTCCCTCTAGTGGTAGAGGATGGATTAACTGGCTTTGCATTTGTTCCTATGGAAACGAATGCTTTGATTTACAACCATGCCTTGGCATAAGAACAAAAAACAGCTGGGACGGGTTAATCGGGTTTCAATGCATTCCTATGGGAAATGCTGCTTTAACTTATGAACATTTTGACTTATGAACACCATTCCATTATGCATTAAGTTTGTATGACAAGGCACCACTGTACCTAAAACAAAATTTACTATCCTACCAACAAGAGAAGTCAGTACACAGAGGAAAATATCCTACAACCAGAGAATGTGACTAGCTTTACTAATTCCCTTCTCTCTTCCTTAACTTGGACTATCTTGAGTTGCTGAGGAAATACCACTCTTGCAAGAAAATATAGAAACATCAGGAGTTGGTTCTTTTTGTGGTACAGTGGTGCCTCGCTTAATGAGCGCACCATTTAACGATGAGTCCGCATAGCGACACGTTTAGGTAGCAAATCATCGCATTGCAATGATCAGTAAGCATTTCGCTTACCGATCTTCGCATTGCGATGTTAGGGAAACAGCTGATCGGCGGTTCCAAAAGGCCGCTGGGTGAGAAAATGGCCGCCTGCAGCATTTTCGCGCCCTGCCCTCGCTTACCGAGGCAGCGAAAATGGTGGCCGGATGGTGAATCTTCACTTACTGGTGAGTTTTCCCCCCATAGGAACGCATTAAACGGAGTTTAATGCGTTCCTATTGGGTTTTCCTCTCCGTATAGCAATGTTTCCGGATAGCAATGGTTTTTTTGGAACGGATTAACGTTGCTATGCGGGGCACCACTGTACCTGCATAGTCAGACAAAATTTAGGATATTTTTCAAACATTTAATAAACATAATTTAATCTGTACGCTTTTAAATATATATATTTTATTTTAACTATAACATAAACATAAAATACATAAACCAAAATACAAATTAACTGTGTTCCCCACCACCACAGACGGGACCTCTTGCAATAATCTTCCTCCTCCTCCTCCTCCCCCCTCTATTGTCCTCCTCTCCAAAATTGCATTGATTCCTGATTTGGAGCTTTCCCTTTTCCTTTTGTTGGCACATATTCCAAAAATCTGCCCCATATATCATAAAAATTATTCTTTTTCAACTCTCCTTTCTTAACCTTTAAATTACAAATTAGCTTATCATTTATAGCTTTATTCCATATTTCATTATACCATTCGTCCATTCGAAAATCAGATTTTGATTTCCATTGCCTAGCTATTATTAGTCTAGCTGCTATTAATAAATTGGTAATCAATTCTTTAGTCATCTTATCATATTCCACATTCTCAAATATTGATAACAAAGCAATCTCAGGATTAAATTCTATCTTTTTCACATATGTCATTTAGTTCTTTAAAGATTAGTTTCCAAAATCTTTGTCCTTTTTCACATTCCCACCACATATGAAAGTATGTACCAATTTCCTTCTCACATTTCCAACAGACATTCAGATAACTAGTGTTAATTTTATTCAATTTTGTCGGTGTTAAATACCATCTTAAGACCAATTTGAATTGAATAAGTCAAGCAGGAATCTATAAATTTTACTCACTGCACCCCTTACTGAATCAGTCACCTGAATATCTTCATATGGTAATAGAAATTTTTCATACTTCGTGCATTCTCTACCTTTGTTATATTTCTTTACCCATTCAATCTTTCTAACTACATATAATTCAAACATGAAATATTCTTATTCTGAAGGATTTGTTTCATTTGATCTTTCAATCTCATTTTATCCAACCAGTCTTTCGATCTAATCATTTTTTTCTTTAAATAACTCTGCATAAACTTTCATACTGACAGGAAAATTCTCTATTTCTGTCACTAATCTAGTGGAGAGTTAAATGGACATAAATTATTTCTATATTTATACCATATGTTTAACATTGTCTTTAAAAACAGGTTATTAATGTCACTTATTTTGTATATCTTGACCATACTAAATAGGTACAGTATCTTTCAATAGGTTCCCCTTGACATTTTTAGTCCAGTCATGTCCGACTCTAGGGGGTAGTGCTCATCCATGTTTTTTTCAAGCCGTAGAGCTAGCGCTTGTCCGAAGACAGTTTCCATTGCCACGTGGCCAGCGTGACTAGGGAACGCCATTTTACCTTCCCACCAAGGTGGTACCTATTTATCTATTCGCATTTACATGCTTTCGAACTGCTAGGTTGGCGAGGAGCTGGGACAAAGCTGCTGATCTTCTGACCCTGCAGCACAGGCTTCTGCAGTTTAGTCCACAGCGCCACCACGTCCCCTTTCAATATCTACCTGTAATTCTGATGATTCAATTTTCCACCAAATTAACCTTTCTGGATTATATATAATTCTCCAATAATTTCCTACAGGAATCACACAATCATTCATATGGGTCAGCAAGATGGGACAAGGACTCAAAGGTCACTCTTTCCCATGACACACAGAGGTATATACACATGTCTATTAAAGCTGCAATTCTATGCTCAAGTATGAGTAAGACCACTGAGCTAAACAGGACTGATTTCTGGGTAGACATGCATCGAATTCTGCTGCTAGTATTCTAAATATTTACATTACAAATTTTGTTAGTTTCCACAGCCTTAACCTCAAAATTTCAAGATTACATATGACTAATAAAACGTCCGTAGAAATATTAGTGGAAAGATCTAACAAAAGACAGACAGCTTTCAGAGAACATTTTGCAGCCATTTCACTTGGTGGGTTTTTAGAAGACCATTTCAATCATTTCCCCCCCTAAACTAAGAGAACACTGACTGTTTTGTTTGAAACTGCCAAGAGCTACACACCAAGATCAGACTTTTCCCCCTTAAAATATACAATTTTGGCTCACTTCACATAAGCTTCCTTGTTCCTGCTTAAGTGCTCTCTCTGTGAAGCAAGGCTTTATGTGCCCATGGTGGAAAAAGTCCACTAGTTTATTTCCTTTTCAAGATGTATGCAGTTAATTAAAGTGTAAAGTAATACCTGTTTTGAACATTTGGCACAGTGGAGTGACACATTCTTTTAAGTTGGGATCAGTGCCAGGAAGAGGTCAATTATACTCGGTGAAAACTATTTCATTTTGGATGTTTTGCACATTTTAAAAAGGCAAGGAGTATTAAATAGTTTGGATACTACATTATGTATTCTATTAAATTATCTCAATTTTAAAATCTTATTCTAAAAAATTAGAAACTTTAATAATGAGGGAAGGTTTAATTTTTAATTTGTATTTTCTATTGGTGGAACATACTCTTTACTTTTAATATATTGATCTGAAAAGGATTAAACTAATAACAAGCAGCTTATTTTCCATATCCAACAGATGCAATCAGAATGTTACTATGCTTAGTCAAGAGTCATTTAGGCAGATTCAAAAACAACATGCTCTGATCTTCCCCTACCTCCCTCAGGTAATATTGCTGCTTCCACTGCATTGCTAAGTTGTTTGCCCAGATTATTCTAAGAAAGATGTGCACAAACTGTCCTAGCCATAGCATGATGGTCATTTTGCAGATATAAAGCCAAGTTTTTAAAAAGTGACAGTTTGGTAGTCAGTTTTAATTACATGCATTAAGGAGGAAAAGTCCATAGTAGACAATAGTAGAGACACTAAACTGTGTTGTTTCAAAAGGTCTGCACAAGGAAAAATACAGTTCTATCCCAAGAAAGCCAGTCCTCTTGGAAGCTATGTCTATTATTTAAAGATACATCAATTGTATCAACTATAAGCAAATGTTACATGACATATTAGTATGATGTTGTTTAGTCGTGTCCGACTCTTCGTGACCCCATGGACCAGAGCATGCCAGGCCCTCCTGTCTTCAGGATCTGTCCTTCCAGTGAGCACTCAGGGTTGATTTCCTTCACAATGGATAGGTTTGTTCTTGCAGTCCAGGGGGCTCTCAAGTCTCCTCCAGCAACACAATTCAAAAGCATCAATTCTTCGGCGGTCAGGTTTCTTTATGGTCCAGCTCTCACTTCCACACATTGCTATTAGAAAAACCATAGCTTTGACTACGCAGACCTTTGTCAGCAAAGTGATGTCTCTGCTTTTTAACATATTAGTTTACCTAACACATTTTTCAGCTGAATTATAATGTTGTACAGGTTTAATTAGACATGACCGATACATCTAGAGCTTCTAACTGGAATAACTTTCCCTAATTGACAAATTAAATTGAAATACAAATCTGTCCATACTTTAGAGCAAAAGCACAGAGAATATGCTCTGCATGCACAAAGTACAAGATGCAATAAGTTAAGGCTGTAAAATGCTTCCCTTATGAAAGTCTGAACTTCACCACTAATCTCTAAACAGCACAAAATACTGAGCTGCATGGACCTACAGTCTGACATGGTACAACTTCCTGGATTCTTGAATTCAGCCTGACAGTTGAACAAATGACTATTTCCCCTTATTAAATGTTTCTTCAAAAGCTCCAAATGTTGATGCATCTTAAGGTCTAATTTGATTACTTAACAAAGGTTGTAGTATCTACTTTGATTCCTCAAAATCACCTACTGAGTTCAAAAGCATGTGCTATAATAAACTCGCTGGTCTCTGGACATCTCAGCGCTTGGCCTTGCTAAATCCTTAAATGTGCCTCCAAGGATACAAACCCCACAAACAAAACACAGCCAAAAACTAATACAAGTTAAGGAACCTAACAACATGGCAACATAAAAATTTAAGTCTTATTCAAAAGTCGCATATTTTTAATAATTATCCTAATGACAATGTCAAAATCCGGGGCTATTTATATTATGTGTGCATTAAACAATTCAATTTATCTGGAGGCATATTCACAAATTCAGCATTTCTTTCCTGAAATACCATGCATGACTTAATCTTACCAAAAACAGCCACTAATCCTCTGACACGCAAAAGACTTTGTTACATTGTCTGATAGCCTGGAAAGCCAGTTTTTGGAGGTGGTCAGGAGTGCATCTATACAATTACATATGTATAACCTTACTAATTACTGGCCAAAATTCTGTTGCTTCCCAGGTAAACATGCTGTCCTTGCTGCAATTCTCAGGGCATGCACATGCACATGTGTGTCAAGCCAGCATGTGCCTCCAATAATTGGGGGTTGTTTACTAGGGAGGAATGGACCAAAACATCACTTGATTACACAACAAGATTTCAGCCACTATGTCAGACACAAAATAAGAGATTTTTTAAAAGACATTTTTCACATACTGATACTCAGATCAATACTAATGTCCATAATACAAAATGAAAATAAATTTCTTAGTAATTAAAAGATTGTTTTTTTCCTCTAGAATTTTTAAGCGTAAGATTAAAAATTTACTAAGAAATTTACTATTTCTTGTATACTAAGAAAGAAAGGTATTTGCTCAGTTACAATCACTTCTATTCAAACATGGCATTTCTCCAGCCCAACCACAGCACCAAGGAATTAAAACCATTCCCCACCAAGGGCCGCCATTCTGTCAAGGATAGAAAAATTCAAGAAACAGATTAGATTAAGAAAAACCTAGAGTTTTGTAAAAGGTCAAAATGTGGTTTACCAACCCTTTCAGTTCTCAGCAGAATCTAACAATTCATTTCATGTTCTGCTTTCCTCTTTTTCTACTGCTTTCAAACCTTTCCCAGCATTATTGCCTTTTGCTGTGAGCCTTCTCGTCATGTGTCCAGAATTTTTGTTTCTAGAGAGTTCAGGATTGATTTTATGTAGGAACCATTTATTTGTCTTTCTGCCACTGCAGACTTATACTCTTAGTCAACAGTAGCATACATGATTACAGATTTATCTTTTTGGACTGTAAACCAGAGGGCAGAACTGTCATATCTCTCATCTTGTAAGCTGCTTTGAGAGCCAATCTTATTAAAGGGTAGAGCACAGATGTTCTAAATTAAATAAATAAAGGACATGGATACTGGGAGACTGGAGAAATGGAATGCACCTATTTACATTTACCAAACACACACCTAATTTCAGCATCAGCAGACTATAGCAACCATCACAGACAGCTTTGTAGTTCATTTTTGTTTATGTAGGTTATTATCATGCTCCTCAGGAAAATGGGAAGCAAACTTCCAGTATGAAGACATGCAACCAATGGTTAAACGTTAAACACAACTGTTTTTTTTTATGTTCAAAACATAAAGATATCTGAAAAGCTTCAGTGTAGGATAGACGGTAGGAACTACCCAACCATGGAACCAAACCTAAGTAAGGCAACTGGTCAAAAACAAACTTCATGATATGAAGCCTGGAATCTAATTGGTGCTCATGAGAGATTTGTGTTTACTTACTACAGCTAATTTTGGCTGGTGAGATGGCAAGGTAAATTTCAGTTGCACAATAGGGTATATGACACCACCATTTCTGTAACCAAGATGTGCCTCATCACCTCATTAATTAGCCATCTTACGTTACACAAACCTTATACATACCTTACTCTAGCAGCAACTTACTATTTTAGGCAACAGGATTTCAGCCACTGAAGCAGAATCAGGGAAGAAATTTACTTGAGAAAAAATCAATAAAATACACAGTACTTTTGGGAACATACTGCAGGCGAGTCATCACTCTCAACCTAGTCTTATTGTGGTTTATTCAGTTGTGTGCACACTTACAGTCAGGAAAACATATGGGTGTGAAAGGGAAGGAAAATGTATCACTGATTTCCCTTGGTTCAATAAGGCTTCATTCATTCATTCATTCATTCATTCATTCATTCATTCATTCATTCATTCATTCATTCATTCATTCATTCATACAGTATGAATACGCGTTGCTATGTGCTGTCAAGTCACTTCCGACTAATGGCAATTGGGTGAGTAAGTGAGCTCCAAAATGTCCTGTTATTAACATCCCTGTTAAGCTCTTGCAGACTCAAGCTCTGGCTTCCCTTATGGAATCAATTCATTTCATGTTCTGCTTTCCTCTTTTTCTACTCCTTTCAAACCTTTCCCAGCATTATTGCCTTTTACTGTGAGCCTTCTCATCACGTGTCCAGAATTTTTGTTTCTAGAGAGTTCAGGATTGATTTTATGTAGGAACCATTTATTTGTCTTTCTGCCACTGCAGACTTGTTTCAGCACTTTCTTCTTTCATCTTCATCAGGAGCCATTCCAAGTCACCATGTCTTCTTCCAGTATTATGATGACATCTCCATATCTTAAACTACTAATGTTTCTTTCAACAATTATCTCTCCCCCTTCATTTAAATCTAACCCAGACTGCAGTACTGCACTGGAAACTCTGCTCATGACCCAAATTCAATCCTGAGCTCAGAGAGGAGACTCAAGGTTGACCCAACCTTCCATCCTTCTGAGATTGGTAAATTGAATAACCAGGTTGATGGGGGGGGGGGCAAATATGTAGCCTGCATAATTCAACTGTAAACCACCCAGAGACAGTTTTAAGGTCTGTGCAGTATATAATCAAAAAGGATTTTGCTTCGCTTTGCATATATATTGAAAAGACAGGAAAACAAAGTACATCCTGTCTGAAACCTTTGCGAAAACTATTCTGTGTCTCCATATTCAGTGTATACTGGTCACTAAATGTCCAATCAGCTTTAATTAAGCTGCTTCATTAGGAACAGCGTATTCAGACTTGTCCTTTGCTCTTCTCCAGTAGATGAACAAATGCCTTCTGATCTAGGAGTCTCATCTTTCAGCACTAATTCTTGTTTAATTTTGGACTGAGCCATCACAGGGTTTTGAATGTAAGAAATATTCGGAAGTGATTTTTCCATTGCATTCTTCTGAACAGTACTAAGAAAAATTAGCTTGAGTGTGAATTCAAAGTATTTTTTAACTGACCACATAAAAGGCTGGATGGAATTGGTCTAGTCCTTTTTGCTCCCAAAAAGACTTTTTCCCCCTATGCTGCTGGGGGGCTTCTACTTTTTCAAGCTGGAAAGATCTGAACAGACTATTATCCATGTGTTTAATTGTGATGTGTTATTGCAAAGACGGGGGCGTGTCTGTAAGTGGTGATTTGGTGACATAGGAAGTTTGGGCATGACATTCAGGACCGGGAGGGGGGGAACATACCCAAAAAAGCACCAAACGGTTTGTAGTGAAGCTGTTTTCTTATTTAAAGCTTACCAAGACGACTACATTTTTGAAAAACTTTCCAAAGAAAAGTAACACGGAAAGGTACTTCACTATCTCAGAATACAGAACATCAAAAGTCTGAACAGTAATTTTGTAAAATACATCATGATTCACAGAATAGTTCCAGACAAGATCACTACTTCCCGCCACCCATCCGTTACTCCTTTGCCTTATTTTCAAGTACTGTAACACATCCAGGAATTACTTATCTCTGGTGACAAACTAGCTTAAAATCAGGCTAAGAATCACATGGGATAAGGACATTCAAGTCTCTCAGAGAGGTAAAGTAGTTGGTTTGATGTCCATTTCCTCACCACCCAGAAAATCAATAAGCAGAATGTACCAAACAGAATGCCCAGGTGACTTTGTTAAGCTAGTAAGGAGTGGGAAGCCCTATGTCAAGAAGAATGGCAGAGGATAGATATCTCTGCAACATCATTTATTAACCAAGGAGGCACCAGGAGGATGAAGGACAAAGAAGCCCTTCCTATTCCAAGAAAGACCCTGCATACGTCTAGATGTATCTCATCACGTTATCTGGCCCAAAGCTAATTCCTAAGTCAAAATGATAGTGGTACAAGAAAACAATTAGTGGAAGTATGCTGACCACTGGAATGATCCATCTTTCATTCAGCTAAACCTGTAGGTCTTTCTACACATACAGATATACGAAAAATACATTTTTAAAGTAACATCCTTATGACATTATCTATCCCATTTTGAGAAAAGACATTTTGTATAACATTGTGCAAACATCTCCAACAAAATATAGATTTAGACAGACATTTTTCTGAACAACCTATGGAAAATACAATATCATTTCTCCAGATTTGTGCACTTTAGTGTAACTAAAGTTCTGGAATTCCTTAGTACTTATTTAATAAAATAACAAAAGTGTGGATTAATTTTTCTTAGTAATCCAACACAAGAGTGTTTCTTACAGAAGAATAAAACTCACTAATTCAACTTGCAAATATATTAAAAGAAGGCTTTTAAAATCCCTTTAACTGTAACTCTGAATATTCCTGTAAACACATTTAAGGATTTATAAAGTGTTCATATTTCCACCACTGCTTTATTTATTACTAGTTTTTCTGAAGCAAAAGCACTTTGATTAAGCACTACAAGAAAGCTAAACAAGTTGCTGAACTGAGTATCTAACAATTCAGATTATTTATTTTCCAAGTCAGCATGGCAACTCTAATAAAACAAACAACTTCCAAAACCAGCAAATCTGAAAAAGAACCTTTTCCCACAATTTGAAACTGCAACTTTCACTTGCCATAAGTATGATTTGGGCTTTTTAGCTCTCTCTCTGGAGAAATAGTGTCAGGTGACAGCAGAGAAAAGGACACTAACCCTTATGGCAGAATGGGCAGATTACTTTAACAAACAAGGTCCCAAAGATGAGGACAGCGTTTGCTAGAATAAACAAGAACTTTAAAGCTACAAAATGCGTAAGTAAATATTAATTTAATTAGGTCTCTGAAATTTGTGAGATGTCAACAAATACTAATTTATCCTAATCATACTGGGTTTTTTGAGTAAGCCACATCCAATATCTGACATTTCAATTCACATTATTTTATTTATTTATTTATTTATTTAAATTCATGCTCTGCCCATTTAGTGGACAAGATACTAGTTTATAGTAAGTACTGCATGCATACACATATGTGATGCCCAAATCAACACTAAAGCCATTATTTAAATTTGCATGTTACTGCTAAGTGATCAAGCTATCTTAATAATGTACATTAAATATTAAATTAATACATATTAATTTTATAATAATACATATGCTGTATCTGTCAAGCAGCTGAGTCACATAAAGTTTTATTTTATGCAAAAGTAACAGTTACTAATGTCATTCAAAAGGATCAAGAAAAAACTATTTGACTACTTTACTAATACAACTGTTACAACAATGAGTGTGAAACTTTATCACAATCTTAACTGCAGTAGACTGGAAACATTTCAGCATACCATATTCTAAAATGAAGCCATTTAATTGCTGCTAACTGTATATTGCCATGATTACTGTATGAAATATCCAACAACCATATTCATAAAGTTACTAGGAACTGGCCGAGTACAAAATGAAAAAACATCTCATTGCCACAGGCCTATTTTGTGGCCTTTTGGTAAACTGCGATATCTGAACCTAAGTGTCGTATCATAAGGCTTCACAGGAATATGGTGAAAAGTTATTGCAGGCAGAATTAGGCTAGATTCAGATAAAGTCTACCTGTTGGACTCCATTCTAGGAGTCTATGAAAGCTTCCTGATCCAAATATCTACAGATGAGATTTTTTAAAAAAAATTTGGACTACAAATCCCATAATTCTCCATTATGAGAGCTCTATCTGAAAGACACTTCAGACAAATGTGGCTCACCTGGTAGAACAGCCTAAACTGGAAGTATCTGAGGCCGAGCTCTGCCCAAGCCTCCCATTCCTGAGGAAGTGCTAGCAGAAAGGTTCCTTGCTAAACATTCTGTCTGTCAGGTAAAACTCCCAGAATTAAGAATTATGGGATTTGTAGTCTAAAAAATCAAATACAGTGGGGTCTCTACTTAAGAACTTAATCCGTATTGGAAGGTGGTTCTCAAGTTGAAAAGTTCTTATGTTGAATCTGCATTTCCCATAGGAATGCATTGAAAACCATTTAATCCGTATCTACTCTTTTCCGTCCATAGAAACTACAGTGGAACCTCTACTTAAGAACTTAATCCGTTTTGGAATGGTGTTCTTAAGTTGAAACGTTCTTAAGTTGAAGCAAAATTTCCCATAGGAATGGACTGAAAACCAATTAATCCGTTCTGGCTGTTTTTTTGTTATGTAGAGGTGCGCTCGTACATTGAAGCATTAGTTCCCATAGGAACCAATGCAAAGCTGGTTAATACGTACTCTACCACTAGGGGGAGAATTTTTTTTAACCTAAGATGACCTAAGGTTAAAAAAAGAGCAGGAAAGGTTTTTTTTCCCTGTTCTTATCTTGGATTTCTGTTCTCAAGTAGAAGCAAAATTTAGCAAATGGAGCTGTTCTTAAGTTGGATTGTTCTTAAGTAGAGACGTTCTTAAGTAGAGACCCCACTGTATGCTACCTCAACCAAGACTACGAGGAAACTACAAAAAAGATCTATTTCAAGAGACATTTTTTCAGTAAAATTACTTGCACTAAATAAGAGTTTCCATGGAAATAGTGGTTTTGGACGACTTCTTGAAATTCCTAGGTCTGCTAGAATTCATTGCACTATCATGTGAGAGAGGTCTAGTTATTCTTCAGAATGCATGAAAAGTGTTGATGGAAAAACTTTCAAGTGAAGATGGACAGCGTCCTAACAAGGAGAATGAATTTGTTGTGTGCAATACTAGGGACAGCTGAGCCAAAACTGCAGGAGGGGTAGCTGTATTCAGAAAAGCTTCAACTGAAAAGAGGGGGCCCCTTCTGGCAATTTTTCAGGAAGCATTACAAAAGGGATAAAAAAAAACTGTTCAGTCATAGAAAATCTTAGACAACCCAAGTAATTAGTATTGGAAGCACTGACCTCATTCTAATAGGCTTCATTTGCACACTGTGTTGCATATCTATACCTGAGTGACTACAAAGTGTTATGGCATATACGTATGCAGTACATGATTCCTGACTAGTTAGGGTCAAAAGAGGTAGGAAACAGAGGAAAATACAAAAATGGTCAGAACAGAATCACAAGAGAAAACAGGTAGAGGCAAAGCAAAATATGCAAAACTGTTGGGAAAATTAGGTTCAGCATTACTAGCCACCATATACTGTGTATTATGTTGTTTATGTTTAACCTGAATCTTTAAAATCCAATCTTAGCCTACTAACACAAATACTATGTCCCAGTCAACAGATCAAGTATATTACTTCAAACTGGCACACCTTTACAGAGACTATTATAACAAGAAAATATATTTGCCCAAAACATTTCTGCAGGATTCAGTGTTGGACACCAGCTAGTGGAATGGTACAGTGGAGACGAGGTGATCCTCCCTCCCCAATGAAACTCCTCACATAACCCCCAAAACCAGCTCCAAAGTGTGGAACTGGAAGAAAGAGACAAGGGAGTCCAACCAAGCTGACTTGTGACTAACAGCAAAATGCAGTACAGTATTTAGCCTTTTGTCTTTCTATTTTATCCGAAACAGTGGTGGTTTGAATCCTAATTTAAACAAACAGTATTTTTATATAGAAAGCTGACCAAAAAAAAAAGGGGGGGAAGCATGGAAGAGGAAAGAGATAAAATACTGACCAGTATCTTGTCCGTGCCAGTAAAATCAGTTACACCAGTGTAAAGGTGCCAGGCTTTACACCCAGAAACAAGGAACTACACTACGCAATAACGCAACTGGCCACACATCCCCAGCACAACCAATTATTGAATGAGCTGACAGAAGTGCTTCAGGGATAGCACTTCCATCTCAACTTGAATGCCACTACCACAAGTGACAACTTGAGTTGCACACACGTTGTTGTGCAATAGAATTTTGGCCATTATGGCACTTTAAAGGCTAACAGATTTATTTCACTTTTACCTTTTGTGACCAAAATCCACTTGTTCAATTTCTTTGGAAATTGAGACAAAAGGGTTTCTGATTGAGGAAGGCTCCCCACAAACACAACAGACTATATTTTATGCACTGGGACAAACACAAAATTGTAACTTTTAACCACTATGACTTCACTTAAAGAACTAAACAAAATCACATGCTTATGTGTAAAACACACACATTGTCTGATATGATGGCTGACGATAAAATCACAGTCTATTGCTCTTCACTAGATTTTGGCTAACTTTTGATTTTTAAACACACAATCCCAGAACCTTAAAGCAGAGGGAGACTTTCATACTGGAAAATGTCTGCCAACATTTTCACCCATAGACTGGAACTGCCAGCAGCAACCTTTCATCCCAAGGCTCCCCAAGGTATCCTTAGGGAGCAAAAGGGATCCCTTGGGAACCTTGGAATCTGAATGAGGTTCCATAGGAAGTTTAAATCTATGTTAACAGGATTTCAGTCAATGAATAACAGTATTTCCTCCTGCTTCTTTAAATCCAGCCTCATCTCCTACAACTATGGCTATTTTTATTCCCCATATAAGAAAGAAGCAGCACTCCACATGAAGACCATCCATTCATCCCTTGTTCATGTGATACATAACAGCACCTGAAACATGCTGTCTGTTATTAAGCCCCACCAGCATACTGCCTTTGATTTCTATTACTACTCATACTCTGAGACAATGTTAAAAGTGTTAATTAGCTTTATTATAGACTATTATGAGCACAATATCCAGGATAACCATCCTTAGGATGGCTCATTCATGGGGGGAGGGGCAAATGAACCACTCAACATCAGAGACAGAGAACAATTCAGCCTCATTACAAGAGTAGCCCTAAGCACCACAGTGAATCCCCATCACTTCCACCACCACAGGGTGAATGGCAAGTAATGCTGATGGGACAATGCCACAAGACAAACTCAGCTATGGGTCTCCTTGCTGAACCTTTTGTACAAACAATCAAGCCTACTGTTTACTGTAGAGTTCCTACTCTTTTGTTTTCAAAGGCTCAACTTGTGTTGTGCATTGGACAGAATGTTTGGAATTGACTTCTACAATACAGAAACATCAATAAACTCAGGCAAGTAAAAGAAAAGTCATTCACCTCACACTACCCTTTCATCTACCCTGTTTCCCCGAAAATAAGAACTAACCTGAAAATAAGCCCTAGTATGATTTTTCAGGATGCTTGTAATATAAGCCCTACCCCCAAAATACACCCTAGTTAAGTGAAACCCTGCCCTCCACCATTGTGCAGCAACCAGAAGATGACATGACTGTCTTTGAATGTCGATTGTTCTACATGAAAAAAAATAAAACATCCCCTGAAAATAAGCCCTAATGTGCTTTTTTGGAGCAAAAATTAATATAAGACCCTGTCTTATTTTCGGGGAAACACAGTACTATTCATCTTGTTCTATCTTTTATGGCAAGTGATGAATTATATGAAGGAGGAAGGTTCTTCTATTCATCTCTCACACTACTGAGAAGAAAAGCATACAGACTTCCTCAGAATTATCTCTGGCCCCAACCAGATTGCTCTGGTTATACACTATCTTTTCTCAATGCTCAAAAGGGGGAGAAGATCAAGGTAACTATCAGTTTGATATCACTATACCAGAAAAGGTTTCAGAAAAAATAATTACGCAATCTACCTGCAAGTACTTTGAAAAAAATGCTGCAATTACTAAGAGTGAGCATGTTTTTGTCACAAAGTAATGACAAATATTACTGCCTTCCCACTTTTTTAATAGATTTACCAGCTTGATAAATCAAGGGAATACAGTGGATTAATTGTACCTTGATTTCAGGATGGCTTTCAACAAGATCTCTCAAAATATCCTTGCAGACACCTGATAACAGGTGGACTAGAGACAATGCTGCTCTTAGGTGTATATTTGCAGTTGGCTGCCAACCTATATCTAAAGAAGACCACTGGCTCTTTACCATCCTAAGCAGTGGAGCACCACAAAAGCCCAGTAGCGTTCAATACCTCTATAAAAACAAAACTAGAAAGAGGACAGAGGATGCCCATCAATTTGTACAAAGTTATTTAAGAGAAGAGGGCATTCTTAAATGAACAGTGCAAAGATATAGAGAAAAATAATAGAAAGGAGAAAAACAAGATCTGTTCAAGAAAAGTGGAGGTATTAAAGGAACATTTTGTGCAAAGATGTACAAAGGATAAAAATAGTAGGGACATCACAGAAGCAGAAGACATCAAGAAGAGGTGGCAAGAATACACAGAGGAATTATACCAGAAAGATCTGGATGTCCTGGACAACCCAGATACAGTAGTGTGGATGCTGACCTGGAGCCAGACATCCTGGAGAGTGAAGTCAAGTGGGCCTTAAAAACATGGCTAACAACAAGGCCAGTGGAGGTAATGACATTCCAGTTGAACTACTGTATTTAAAATCTTAAAAGATGACACTGTTAAGGTGGTACACTCAATATGCCAGCAAGTTTGGAAAACTCAGTAGTGGCCAGAGGATTGGAAAAGATCAGTTTACATCCCAATCCCAAAGTAGGGCAGTGACAAAGAATTCTCCAACTATTTATTTATTTATTTATTTATTTATTTATTTATTTATTTATTTATTTATTTATTTATTTATTTATTTATTTATTTATTTATTTATTTATTTATTTATTTATTTTATTTTATTTTATTTTATTTTATTTTATTTTATTTTATTTATTTATTTCATTTCTATCCTGCCTATCTGGTCTTATTCGACCACTCTAGGCGGCTTACAAATCAACAGCAGTAAATTCTAAAAGCATTATAAATTAACAAAGATTAAAGGTACAACTACCATACAATTGCACTCATTTCACACGCTAGCAAGGTTATGCTCAAAATCCTACAAGGTAGGCTTCAGCAGTATGTGGACTGAGAACTCCCAAAAGTACAAGCTGGATTTCAAAGGGGCAGAGGAACTAGAGACCAAATTGCTAATATGTGCTGCATTATGGAGAAAGCCAGAGAGGTCCAGAAAAACATCTACTTCTGCTTCATTGACTACGCAAAAGCCTTAGACTGTGTGGACCACAGCAAACTATGACAAGTCCTTAAAGAAATGGGAGTGCCTGACCACTTTACCTATGTCCTGAGAAATCTATATGTGGGACAGGAAGCAACAGTTAGAACTGGATATGGAACAACTGGTTGGTTCAAAATTGGGAAAGGAGTACGACAAGGCTGTATATTGTCTCCCTGCTTATTTAATTTGGATTATTTAAAAACTTGGCTCTTTAGGCAGGCCTTCAGTCAATAACTGATCTCTATTCTTTGTCTCTCAAATTACTCCATCTTGGTAATGATTTAAAATAAGTGTTAAATTATGATGTTTTAAATGATTTTAAAGATATTTGCTATATTATTATGTTTTTATTATGTGTGTAAGCCGCCCCAAGGAGACTTTGTCTACGGGGACAGGGTAAAAATCTAATAAAGTAAAGTAAACTTATATGCAGAATACAACATGTGAAAGGCTGGACTGGATGAATGCCAAGCCAGAATTAAGACTGCTGGAAGAAATATCAACAACCTCAGTTATGGAGATGATACCACTCTGATGGCAGAAAGTGAGGAGGAATTAAAGAACCTCCTATTGAGGGTGCAAGAGGAGAACACCAAAAATGGTCTGAAGCTCAACATCAAATAAACTAACATCACGGTCACTGGTCCCATCACCTCCTGGCAAATAGAAGAGGAAGATATGAAGGCAGTGACAGATTTTACTTTCTTGGGCTCTATGATCACTGCAGATGGTGACAGCAGCGAAGAAATTAAAAGACGCCTGCTTCTTGGGAGAAAAGCGATGACAAACCTAGACAGCATCTTAAAAAGCAGAGACATCACCTTGCCGACAAAGGTCCGCACAGTCAAAGCTATATTTTTTCCAGTAGTGATGTATGGAAGTGAGAGCTAGACCATAAAGAAGGCTGACCACCGAAGAATTGATGCTTTTGAATTGTGGTGCTGGAGGAGGCTCTTGAGAGTCCCCTGGACTGCAAGATCGAGCCTATCGATTCTGAAGAAAATCAACCGTGAGTGCTCACTCGAAGGACAGATCCTGAAGCTGAGGCTCCAGTACTTTGGCCATCTCAGGAGAAGAGAAGACTCCCTGGAAAAGACCCTGATGTTGGGAAAGTGTGAGGGCAAGAGGAGAAGGAGACGACAGAGGATGAGGTGGTTGGACAATGTCATCGAAGCAACCAACATGAATTTGACACAACTCTGGGATGCAGTGGAGGACAGGAGGGCCTTGGGCCTGGCATGCTCTGGTCCATGGGGTCACGAAGAGTCGGACATGACTTAACGACTAAACAACAAATTTAATAGTAATACTTAAAATGACCAGAGATGTAAAATTTCCAAAAAAATCAATTTTTTTTCTAGAAAATAAACAAAAAATTATATGTATGTAAAGTTGTCTAGACTGGATTGAGGAAGAAATTGAAATTTCCATTTTTTTCCCCTGGGAAAATGTTTTCCTCCGTTTTTTTTCTTTTTCTGTAAAAAAAAATATTTGGGGGGGGGATTTTATATCTCTAAAGTTGACAGAAACAGGATTTCAGAGCCTGTCCAAACAGAACATTTGTCTTTCCTTGAAACCCTAATACCAGTAATGCATCCTGGTGTCCACAAAATATAGGGCTGAAACTAGCAAGACAAAACAAAAAACAAACAAAAACTTGCTTTCTGAGGTCTTTCTATACTATCTATGGGTGGTGGTGTATTTTTGTTGTCCTTTGCTTTTATTTTCTCCAGTGCAGGATCTGTTGATATGGAACCTAGCATTGTGTTGCTCTGTGCTGATCCATGCACTTTATGAGTGCATGTCATTTAATGGCATTTCCTAATGGACATTTTTTTCTCTACCTCTGAAATCCACCAATCTTTAAAACAAGGAGGAAACAGAGAAAAGAGTGAAGCAAACAGGGAAAGAGTGAAGAAGATAGGAAGAAGAAGAGGACAGTTTGTATTACGAATGAGACAACTCTATTTATGTGTGGCCAGGCAGCAACAGGACAACGCAGTGCATCCCAGTATATCTCACAATGAACACCTCCATGCATAGAGAAAAACAATGGGATGATCTATTCAAATCCGCAGTAAAAAGAAAATACTACAACAATCACAGAACAAGTTGAGGCAGCATCATGGTTTGGATGAGCCCTAGGACTACCTCAACAGACCAGAGAATTGGGACAAAACAAATAAAGCAAGTTTCAATAGAGAAAATTGTTCAGTTTTAAATTTAGATAGAAAAAAATCAGATGCACAACAATGGGATGTGTGACACCTAACTTGTGTCAGGTGAAAAGTACATGTGAAAAGGATCTAGACTTCTTCATGGACCACAAACTAAACATGAGTCAAAGCAGATCAAGAAAAGCTAATGCAGTCCAGTGCTGCATCAACAGATACTGTATCTTAATTCAAAAGTAGTAACAGTACCATTCTATTTTGTTTCAGTTACACCTTACATGAAGTAGCCTGACCAGCTCTGATCAACCTAGCTAGAAAACAATTTTAAAAGCTGGAATGTGCCCAGAGATGGGCAACCAGAACAGTAAAAAGTCTGGAAACCAAGGCCTCTGAGAAACAGTTGAGTCTTCTAGCTATGTTTAGCTTGAAAGGGAGAAAAATAAAAGAAGATCTGATAGACATGTTCAAATATCTGAAGTGTTATCATGCAGGATGGAACTAGCTTGTTTTCTGCTGTTCCAGAAGGGAAGATCTGAACCAGTGAATTGCCTTGGAAAAAGCCAAACTCTCCTGCACTATGGTTTTTCAAACAGAAGCTTCAAAGATATCTATAAGTGGTGTTTTAGCTGTAATTTCCTGCAGCAGCAATAACCAGACGAGATAAGCCTTGGCATCACTGCCAATTATACTATTCTGTGATTTTATGACTTCAGTGCTCCCCATTACTGGTCTGCAGCCCTCTATACCTCCTAGCATACTGACTGGTACAACAGTTGCAATCCTACCTGGACACAAATATGCATCACTTAAACTCAGCTATCTCCCATTCATATCATTACAGTGTATTGTACCTGGGCATGATTTTCAAAACCTGCCTTGAAACTCCAGCTGGTACCAAATATAACTGCTAGCGTGCCAGGTGTTATAAACATTACAATACTTCATTTTGCACTGGGTCCCAGTCTATTTCTGGGTCCAGTTCAAAATACTGGCTGTGATTTTTCAAGTCCTTCATGTTTAGAGATCATGTTATTGGCAAATCTTTGTCCACCCTTGTCTACCTCAACTCTGAGATGCTCATCAGATTCCCTTCATCAAGTGTTCCCATCTAGAAAGGCAAGGTGGGTGGCACTGAGAGAGCCTTTGAAGAAGTGATCACTCAAAAATAGCCTGCCTGTCACCATTTCTAATGTCTTCTGAAGCTAAACAAATGACCTTTTAATTTCCCAGGCCTTTTGAACAATCTTGTGGTTTTAATGTTATTTAGTTCTGTGTATTTTTATCCCTTTGCTGTTTTAATTAATTTCTCCTTAAACTGACTGTTTTGCTTATTGTTGTGGGGTTTGTCTGTTTTTACTGTATATGCTTTGCACCCCACCCAGAGAACATGTTATAACACAAAACACAACTACGTAATGTAAATAAACAAAAAAAGATACATATCACGATTGCTACAAATGTCTACTTTTCAAACTCTTACAAGTCTCTCTTTAGAAACAAAGAACTCTAAATATATGCCTAAACTGTTTTGACTGAGTTTCCCAGGGATCTTGAACTCAAAAGATGTACTTTTTCTTTGAAGGTGCAGTTCAGTCTTACAGCCAGAAATATGTACTTGGACTATGTAAGAATTACACATCTTCAAGAGGAGTTTCCTACTCCTGTATTTCTGCACGTCATTTGACTAGCTTCCACATGGGAAGACGCATGCTTTGAGCAGTACTATATAGTGAGGGTACCAACACTTCCAATGGGTAGATAGTCATGCACAGTTACTGCTAGCATAGGTTACAACAACAACTGCTAACCTCAAAGGAGGATATCTGGAAGAAGGGACACCCAGAGTTTACACAAACACATAGCATAAGCTTAGGAAGCCTTTATCTAAAATACAGTACTTCTTACAACACACTGGTAGGTAACTCAGGGTATAAAGTTAAGAAATTGCTGTGTTGATGCACCTTTCGGAAGAGCCAGAAAGCTGATGTTTAGGAAATAGAATCCCCGTTTTTACGTTTAAGCAGCCAAAGCTTGGTGCGTAATCTTTCCTCATGAAAGAAACCAGCATTCCAGCACACCTTGAGCCAAGCTATACACTGGATGCAATGTATAAATTTTATTACCAGTTCACACACGGACAACCTCTCAGAAACAAACCTCCATGTCTCCTTAAGTTCTGATTAGGGAAACCGTTTTCTTCTTACAGTCCTAGATTACTGACATACCAATTTAAGAGTTTTTAATTACTATAACTATACACATGTCTTCTCCACTTTAGAACAGCTTCAAACTAAACTATGTATATCTAAACTTTAAGACTATGTTAGTTAAAAAAAAACCCGTCACAAGGCACAATCTAGACACATTTTAGAGAATTTAAAACAGCACTGTATTCACCCTGATTCTGATTTTCAATATTTTCTATGCTTGCAATCATCCAAAACCAAGTTGTGATTCATAATGAATCAGTCTTTCTAATAGCAGCACTCTCTGGATATTTTAGACTACAACTTTCATCGGCTTCAGCCAGCTTGGGCAAGGGTCAGGGATGTCATGAGATGCAGTCCAAAAGAGTCTGAAGTATAGGCCAAGATGCATGTTTTAGCTGACATAAGTAGTTCCATCAACAGACCTGGTGTGGACTTATTTTATTTCCCAACCTCAGCCCTCATACATCCTGAGGATCAACTTGGGGAGAGAGGTCCTTTTGAAGGTGTAAGTGGGTACCACTCACTCCCAGTTCCACCAACAGAATTTCTTAACTCATTGCAATGTTCTCAATAAATTCTGAGCCCAGCATGAAGGCCAGAAGTATAATCAAAAAACTAGTCTCATTTGCTTGTGCATAAAATCAGATTTCTTTACAGTAGAGTAATAAATAAAAACTACTTTATTTCAACATTTACAATGTGGATCCCTTTAAAAATTGCTATTATGTGCTATCATGTCAATTCCCACTACTGTAATAGCAAGCCTAATACAGTTTTCAAGGTAAATGGGATGTTTGCTATTGCCACCCCTCCCCAGTGAGTTTCCATAGGCAAGTTCAAATATGAACCCAGATCACCCGATTCCCAGTCCAACATGCTATACATGACTACACTACACTGGTTCTCATCCATCATGAGCTGTACATATCTTCTGCACAAAGATACAAGCAGGAATGTGTAACAGCTATCCCTTCTATTCCATCTCACTTTTTTTTCCAGATGCACATTTAATAGCTTCAATTATAAGCCAGAGCCACAAGATGTACAGCTATGGAAGGAAATTATGTACATCACAAGCTGAAAACAGTGTGTGGAAAATAAAATCAACAAGAGGAATGAGTTAACAGCTTCATCTCTAGCATCAAGAAATGAATGAGGATATGGGGAAATGCATACTACAGGGCTTTTGAGTTTAGATTTTTTTTTTCCAAACAGCAAAAAAACCCAGTTTCTTTGTCTGTGACCACAAAATACACACTATTGCTACTACTATTACTTTTTTAAATATCTTAACATGAGTCACTCCTAATACACAAATGGTTTTAACACAGTAGCTTCATACAGTGCAGGCTCTCTATCCTCAACAACATGTTGCCTGCAGTTAATATACCTTACTTACAGTAGAATAAAAAGCCTCTTATGTAGGCATCTCATTAACCTCTCACTAACTTAGCATCAGTCTACACAGCCCTATGCAAGTTCACCTAGAAAGAGGCTCCATTGGGGCACAGCAAAATTTTAGTTCAGAGTAAAACATGCACAGGATCCCACTGCACACTCTAGCAATGCCAGTGAGACAGAAAGTGCACACCATGGAACTGAACTGAACTTGAGGATCAGAGACATCCTGGAGCGATTTCCACTAGCAAAACCCACACTTCCTCCCCGCAAAAAAAAAAAAGAAAGAAAGAAAGAAAAAAGATAGGGCCCGTGTTCTATAAGGATTTCAGAAAAGCAGCCACGTGCTCTTTGTAGGCAAACACTTTGGCTTCTGCTCTTTCCCCCTCATTTCCACAGATCGCAACAGTATTTCTCTCCCCAAAGTCAATCACTGCAGGGAGTCAAGAGGGAGGGGATCCTGGTGAAGCATTCATTGATGAATACCAAACCGAGGAATCGATTTCGCAGTGGCTTCCCTCTCCCTCCCGTGCAGCGTAGTATACTGTACAGAGGGCACTCACTAGTCAGCGCCTGCTTACAGAGAGGTGTGCAGTGGCCTCTGCTGGCGCACCAAACGTGTCCAATACGGCAGGACTCTTACAAGTGGAATTGGGCCTCTTTTTCTTTCTCTACCACCCCCTTTCAACACCGCGGGTGGGGGGGGGGGAGAGAAAAGGTCCTTCTGAATAGCCAGGAACAGATTTATGTCAGAGCCACCGCTTCTCCAAAACCTCTTGGTAAACTCACTCTTTTTTTCCCCTTTTTTTCTCTGTCCCTCCTTTCACATACACAAGCAGAGCTTGCTTGGATCTCAGAGTCCTTTCTGGGGTTTTTTTCCTCCTTTTTCTTTTTGCAAAGGCTTTAAAGGACCCAACACACACCCAGAGACCAAAGGCAAGGCTAGGGAAAAGAAAGGGAAGAGGAAAGGAAGAGGAAAGGAAGAGGGGGGTGTTAAGGAAATCACTGCCCGCTCCGAGCGCGCTGCACCAGGCCACCGCCGTCTCGGCTTGCCGCAGCAACAGCCTCTCGTCTTCCCCAGCAATGCTCTCCCTCCCCTGGGCTCCCTTTTCCAGAGGCGGGCAGGACAGGACCCCCCCGGGGGGTGGGTTGATCTTGCGTGCGTGTGTATGTGTGTAGCAGAACAGCCCTGCAACCCCCTAAAAGGGGCTTGGGGAAAAAGAAACCGCCGGCACGCGCGATCCACGGGTCTCGGGCGCGTCGTCGTGTCTGTCCGGGAGAGCCTGCGTGGAGGGACCTTTAAACGAGGCAAGCCCCTTGCAGGCAACCAGCGCACGCCCCAGCGGGCAGGCAAGGCAAGCCAGGAGAAACCGAGGCGCCATCAGGCTCCCCACACTCCCACCATATTTTTTTTGCAAAGAATCTTCTCCACTGTGCGCCCCCCCCCAAAAAAAACACTCACCCCCACGCCGCTCGGGGGTGGGAGGCTCACCTGCGGCCGGAGCGCTGGGCTGCGACGAGCTGCTCCTGGAAGATGATGATGAAGAAGAGGCGGCGGCGGCGGCGGCCGAAGACGACGACTCGGGGCGAAGCCCGAAGAGCAAGGCGACCCAGAGGGAGCCGAGCAGCCCCCGCCACGCTCCCCGCGCCGCCATCGCTCGCTCGCTGCCCCCCCCCCACCGGCGGCGGCCCCGAGCCCGGCGAGCAGCGGCGGCGGAGGAGGAGGAGGCGGCGGTCCTCCCCCCCCCCTTTCCCCGCGGATGGTAGTAACACTAGCGGGGGTGTGCTCGGGGTGGCCACCCCCTTCTCCTCCTCCTCCTCTTCCTCCCCTCAGTCACAGGTCCTTCTCGGCGGCGCCTGGAGAATAAAAGACCCCGCGAGGAAGAGGAGGAGGAGGAAGACGCCGCCGCCGCCGCCGCCTGAGGAGAAGGAGGTTCGAGCCAGACTCCCCCGACTCGTCGCCTTCGTGAGGAAGAGGAGCAACCCCGTCGGCGGTGGGAGAGGAGAGGAGAGGAGAGCCGAAGCGAGGCGGCGCTGGCCGGCTTTTACTCCATGGTGGGTCGGTTCCAGAGCCGGGGCTTGCGGCCGCCGCTCCTGAGGCGACCGAGAGGGGCTCCTTCGTCGTCTTCTGCTCCCCCTCACAGAAACAAGACAGACCTCGCCGCCGCAGTGGCGGCGGCGGCGGCGGCGGCAGGAGGAGCAACAAGCCTGGGCTACCCCGGGTGCGCGCGCGGGGGCTCGCTCCCGCCTCCCCCGGCCGGCTCGCGCGCGCGCGCGCGCTCCCTCACACTTACTATGACTGCTGCTACTACAGAACTACCACACACCCCCTCCCCCCCTCCCGGTCTCCCTTCGCCTCCCTCACGCGACCAACCGTCCCTCCCGCTTTCTCCTCCTCCTCCTCCTCTTTTCCACCCCCTCCCTTCCCCCCTCCCTCCCCTGGCCTTAATAGTTCCCCACTCCCCCCTCCTCCTCCTCCTCCTTCACCCTGGCGCGCGCAGCGGCCGTCCCTCCCCCTTCCACCACCAGCACCCCCCCCACCTCCCCCGCCTGCCTGCCTGCCTGCCTGCCTTCCCTCCTCGAGACCTCGCGCGCTCACGCGCACGCGCGGGACAGAGAGAGAGAGGATTCCAAAGGAGAGAAAAAGAGGAGGAGGAGAAAGAGTTAAAAAAAAGTGCAGGCAGCGGGTGCGCGCGCAGCCCCCGAACACGCCACGCGAGCCGGGTCGCGCGGAGCTGCCGCCGCCGCCGCCGCCGCCGCCGCAGCCCCTCTTTGGTCCTTCCCACTTTTCTTCCTCCTCCTCCTCCTTTTCCTTCTCTCCTCCCTTTTCTTTCTCTTTTTTCTCTCTCTTTTTCTCTCTCCCCCCCCTTTTTATGGACATTCCCGAACTCCGCCTCGAGTGCCTGAGAAAGAGAGAGGAAAGGAGGAAGGAAAACCTGGCAAGACGGATCGGCTCCGTCCGGATCGACTTTAAATAAATAATAATTAAAAAAAAACCTACCCACCCACCCACTCCAAATCCTGTGCTTGATTTGCTCCCAGGAGAGGAATCCTGGAGTTTTTTTTTAGGGGGGGCTCGTGGTCGAGGGGGACCTGGGATGACAGCAGCGAAGCTACCACGTGGCATCCTCGATTCCCCCCCCCAAAAATCGGGGCACCCCCAGGCTTCCCAAAGTGAGTCTGGTCTCACTTGGAGGCTTACGGGAGCAGCGATTTCTTTTGGGGGAGCAGCCAAAAAATAAAAATACAGTGGAGAGGGGCGACCAAAACGAGCAGGGTCCTTCCACCCATGCTTTACAGCTTCAGTCATAGGAAAGACAAAACTAGTCGAGGGCACACGATCGCAATTAAGTTTTACACTTTCTTTTTTTGCATTTCCCTCTAATAGAAACTGAACGTTCCCTAAAATCTTGCTAAAGAAAACGATGAGCCGTTATGACAATTCCTCATCATCAACATCTTAGAATTGCAAAGCTAGAAGGGACCTTGTGGATGATCGGGTCCAGCCCCCCTATCAAGGAGACACAAGAGGAGAATCGAACTACTAACCAGATACCTAAACCACTGAGCTATCCAGCAGTTACAGTATCTCCTTTCCCCCCCCCCTACACTGGATATAGTATTCACATAGAAGAACAGCAGGAAACAGCTGTTGCTTAGAGGCCCTGATGTGGTTCTTGAAAGTATCTGGACAATGATTCCAGGCTGCAGATGATGGAGTCAATAATCCTCTGAACAGTTTCCTCCTGGGGCTAAAGTGGTCCTTAGATGTTTGGGGAAAGACGTTTACAGTTCTTGTGTGTTGCTATTGGCCAGGTTTGGCAGAGCTGATGTTCAAGTCTAGTTCCCTCCGCCTGGAGGTCCATATCTGCCCTATGGTTCAGATTTCCAGGTTCATCCGTCACAGAAAAGGACAACAGAGAAGAGACAGAAGTCTAGATGGGCGGCATATAAATGCAATAAATAAATAAAATTAATTAACACATTCACCTTTCTGTATCAGAGTGTGCTGCACTCCACAAAACGTACCCAAATAAAACTTGTTAGTTTTCAAAGTGCCACAAGATGATTTTGGGGGACACTATTGCTTTCTGTTTCACATCGTGCAATTCCCACATTTTTTTACAAAACAGAAGTTGTGATTTCATCCGCCCCACCCATGTAACTGACTGAAGCCTCCACGTTCAGGCAAGGGAATAACCAGGAAACAGGGCTTTCAAATTTTGTGAGAAGTCAACACAGAAGAAATGGGAGAATGAGGAGCATATGCCATTTTAATATGGACCTTAAAGAAATCTTTTTCGGTCCTGTGTTTGTCATTGTCAGCTGTGTAGATTGGCGAAGGAAATCTGTTCCCTGATATGTGAACATGGGGAAAACTGGATGCACTATGGGAAGACATCTGATTCCAGAAATAACTGACTGTGAGGCATCACAGCCTGAAAGAGGGACTAAATTTCAGACCAGTTTTGTGCTATCACATCTAGAGATTAGCATGAACCACTGGTTTGGCGGTTTGTTTATTCGGCACTTCCCAGCCCTGCCTTCCCCAGCAGGCACCCACTCCAAAGCAGCACCTGGAGGAGGCAGGGCAGGGAAGCCAGGGTGTTGCCTCTGAGTGGGCGCCTGCTAGAGGAGGCAGCCCTAGGAAGCGCCGTACAACTCTTCAGCCAATAGACGAACTGGGCCAACGTACCAAACCAGCAATGTGTGCCCATCTCTAATCTCATCAACTAGATTTCGTGGATGTCATTCTTGAAACTTCTTTTTATATGAATAAATAATTGGAACACTCTTTTAAATATGCTTGACTCCTGTTTATAAATCAGTTTGGCATACAGCAGGGTGGGTTTGCAGAATCATATCACCCTCATGTTAATTAATACAGGTCACACTCTGACTAATCACTACTTAAACACTTTCTCTGCCTCAAGCCCCTAAATTCTTTTCTCTTTTCTAGCTCTCCCTGACTGAGCTGACTCTGACTCCCCTTCTTCTCTCTGACCCGAAGCAAAATGGGAGAGCACTTTCATGACTGGCATAAAGACCAACCGGTGAGCACTGAGCACAGCCCTTTAGTCAGGAAAGAAACGGATTTGTGGTTGATACAAACGCAGCTGGGGAAAGTTACTTTTTTTTTGACTACCAAGTCCTAGGATCCCCTAGCCAGCCTCATGGCCATGTTAATTGGGCAGTTCTTTTGAACAAAGCAGTTTTTCCAAGCTCTGATGCTAGGTTTATCCAGCCAACTTTGTGCAGTTCCAGCTTTGGCTGAAAATATTTATTTATTTATTTATTTATTTATTTATTTATTTATTTATTTATTTATTTATTTATTTCAATTTCTATACTTCCCCATAGTGAAAAGCACACTCTGCACAGTTCACAACAAAGCCTGCAAATAACCAAGAATAATCCAGAGCAATATACAAATTCATATCAAGAAACAATAAACTCAATCAATCAATCAATCAATCAATCAATCAATCAATAAACCACTGAACTAGCTAACTTATTAGATAAAGAAACAATTTAAAATGACATTGGGCATCACAGGTGAAAAGCAGCTTCAAACAATTTGTTTTTAACTACTTTGTTAAAAACTGAGAGGGGAAGTGCCTAGTGAACCCTCTGCTAGAAGTTTATTTCAGAGATGTAGCACCACCACCAACCCCCCCCCCCCAATTTCCTGATGTTCACTCTTTTGGAGTCCTTTGGTGTTGTCATTTTTAACATCCTGAACAGGTTCCCCTCACATCAGTCAAATGATACCAAGAATCAAAGCACTTCTTCCTTGTTGAAGATATTCAACATAAGACCGCCAACTCTTAGATGCTCTTAGCTCTAGCTTTTTGGTGTTAATCACTAGATGATTGATCTAGGGCAGTGGTCCCCAACCTTGGGCCTCCAGATGTTCTTGGACTATAACTCCCAGAAGCCTTCACTACCACCTCTGCTGACCAGGATTTCTGGGAGTTGAAGTCCAAGAACATCTGGAGGCCCAAGGTTGGGGACCACTGATCTAGGGGATTGGACTCCATGGCCTTATAGGCCCCTTCCAGCTCAATTATTCTGTGATTCTATGACTGAAAGTCCCACCCCAGCTGTATGATCCCAGGACAATAACTTTTTTGTTGTTACTAAAATTGAACCTCATATCATAAAATAAATCCCTCTCTCCCCATCCTAGCATGTACAAAGTGACATCAATAAAGCATGAATTGGAACTAAATGCTGATAAACTCTTGTCATCCTACTGATAGGTTCAATGAAAATATACCAAATACTCATTCCTTTTCACAATGCAATTAATGCTATAATTTTCTAGAATCATAACATCTTGATTATGCAACATAAATGCATGCTGGCTTAAATAAAGTGTATCTGCCTTGACTTTCCCCTTCTCTGTTAAAAATTTATAAGACATTATTTTCAATATGGTGCCTTGGAAGACAGTAGATTTTGAGCATTTCTAAAGTGGGCTTCATGCTAAAATTATGCATATCTGGTCACATCTCTGAAAAAGCCTGGCGGGGATTCCCAGTGGTATCCAGAAACACACATGCAGGCTTGCAGAATGCAAGGTGAATTTACTAAAACAAATCTATCAACGTATGATTACAATCCCCAACACTGTTGCCTCGGAGCTATCTTGGAGCAGTTCCACAAACTTCACTGGGACTGCTTAAGACCGTGAGATAGCCCTGAGCTGTAGATGCCTGCCCAGAAACATTTATGGCATAAAAATTCAGAAATACTAAGGGAAGTGCACAGGGACACCAAGAAAAAATTGCTGCACAATTCAAGTCTTTATCGTTTTCTCAACGATATGGGTCAATGTGCAAAAGTGGCCCAGAAGGATTTATCAGTTTTGTTCATTTGGGCATAGAAAGCCCACATTTCGGCACAGAAAATCCACAGTTCACAACAGACATACGTTTTTGATCATTTAGCAGCCAGATTCAATTGGATATTAAATCTGGATTTGGCTAACAGGTACATTTGTATCTAAGCACAGGACATGGATATTTAAAATTTTGCTTTAAAAAGCTTTTTAGATGTCCATTTCATTTTTGTGTGTTTGTCCAAAAGTGGCTTTTTAAAAAATCAAAATCATTAGATAATTCCCTTAGCTTGCTTTGTTTGTTCTACATTGACAAATCTGGAATTAATACCTTCCAGTGGATCTCTTTTCATAATGACATTAGGCTTCTTCTGATGCTCACATTCTTTATTTTTTAGGCCATAACCCATGGCATCAATAGCTCAACTCAGGGTAAAGTCAAAAGCTAGTTCTGTCATCTACCATGCACACATGTTATCACAACTGCTTCAAAAGCTTCACTAGAAATAGCAAGTGGAAAACCAAGATGGGTTCAACATAGCAGGTATGAGTCCAATTTTACACAGCCAATATGATTTCAGCCTTAAAATCGCAACACAGTGCAGCCTAAGATCTTGGGTAGCCAGATTTGGCTAGTACAGATGGGAGGTGCAATTCCTTCTCCCTGGTCTATAGAAAGCTGTAGTTTAATTTTGCATGTGCCTTTTTTTTTAAAGGGGGTGGGTGGGAAGTAATCTGTGTATTTTCCTCTTTCAGCTGCAATTAAGGCGGTCTGAATTTGAGGAACCTTTGTGATATTTATTATGCTACTTGTTTCAAATTGTCACTTTCTCCTTTGTAAAGTTGCATATTGCTGTTTGTAAACTTTCATGCAGACTGTTTGAAAGTTAAAATTTGAACATTGTTTCGGAAAGATAGGCCCTGCAGGTTTTAAACAAACAATAAGTAGTTTATTCTCTTACTAGATGTTGATGCAGTTCTGATGGTGGAGTGATAAGAGTGAGGGTGCCCCCATCACCATGCATTTAAAATAACATGTAAAACACAGGAGGCAAACATTTAAAAGCCTTATTTTCACCTGTCTTCTCCACCCAATGCCTCCTCCATTTTTCAGTGTAAGAACTAGAGAAAATCATTGTTCCAACAAATATATTGTTCACTGGTAAACCTACTCTCTTTTGGTGCCAAGTCCCAAATCTAAGTCAAGTCATCAGTGCAACTTAAGTCCAACTTCACAACGAATCCCACAACTCAAGTCCCTATCCCTGGATTTGGCTCTCCTTACGAAGAAGTAATCAAGGCTTAATGGCCTTTTGTAATATTCCTGTTGATTCACAAACACGCAGGCCAAGCATGGAGATGGGCATAAAGCTTAAATACTTCAACTGATAGCGCAAAGCCATGTGAGATCCGGGGCAGATTGTGGATCACACAGGAAGGCTGTTTCACCCAATACTTTCAGGTCCTGCTCCCGCTCTCCTAGTTCTGACCTATACTGATCAGATGATCCCCAGGGAAACAGCTGTCACATTCTTCCTGTCCTATCTCTCTACATCAGAGATAATACTCTACCTGTCTCCTAAGACAGTGGTCCCCAACCTTGGGCCTCCAGATGTTCTTGGACTTCAACTCCCAGAAATCCTGGCCAGCAGAGGTGGTGGTGAAGGCTTCTGGGGATTATAGTCCAAGAACATCTGGAGGCCCAAGGTTGGGGACCACTGTCCTAAGAGACCAGGTCTTCATCACCCTCTTGTTAAAAGAGCCAGACATTATTGAGTAAACTAGATGGGTGCCGGTTTGTGGTTTTGGACTGCAGCTCCAAAAGGACAAAGCTGTACACCTCTAGAATAGAAGTTACTCAAAAAAAAGTAATGCCCCCTTAAAATCTTGGGAGGCATACGAGCTTAGACAGACTTTAAAGCAAAGCATGTTGCTGCTGTACCACTAGAAATGGGCGCAGTTTGGCAGTGTGTGCCAGTGTGTTTGGTGCTTCCCAGCCCTGCCTCCCCTGCTGGGTGCCCCACTCAGAGACAGCGCCTGGGGGAGGCAGGGCAGGGAAGCCAGGGTGCTGCCTCTGAGTGGGCACCTGCCAGGGGAGGTGGGGCTGGGAAGCAGCAGCTTGTCCAAAGCACAAACCAGAGGTTCGTGCCCATCTCTATATACCACCCCACAGTACTTCCAGCAGTTTACAATTGAATTATACAGGCTACACATTGCCCATACACATACGCACACCCACACCCAGCAAGCTAGGTACTCAATTTACTTTTCTCAGAAAGATGGAAGAGTTCTATGTCTAAGGTCCTGCTCATTTCGGTCTGGTCTTCATAAGTCTTGGACCTTTTTGCTCAGGATTTTTTAAAAATCTCTTCATACCAGAACCTGCCTTATGACTGGTGTGATTCTATCATGTCTGTTGCTGAGCCTTAAAAGGTGCCCGTGTTTTGGTCTACAATTTACAGAGCTACCCTCAGCCAGCGTGGCCAACATGTGCGCTGGCCAGAGTAGGGGGTGCCTGGGAAATGTAGTCAAAAAAAGTAAAATCCCCATGTTCTGGTGTTGTTGTTCCATGAAGTGACTTGAAATGACAGAACAGGGCAGGGAAGGCCAAGCCAGGTCAATAGTCTAAAATGCTGCTAGCTTACATTAGCTTATTCCCTTTCAAGGGGCAATTAGGCTAGCTATTGTACAGTATTCCCATTGTGGCAACATATGCCGTTTACCTGTTAATCTTTGATATTTACACTAACAAATACCTGGTGCTGAGCCTGTACCTATTGAACAGGAATAACGACTCATAACTGGGTAAAAATCAAAACCTTATGCTTATTGCTTCAGGAAAGCCATGCAAACATAGCACAGGCTTGCTTACCTATAACTGAGAAACCAACTGAGTCTGCCTAGTCAGTGGCCGAGTTCAAGGCTCATGTAATGAACAAAGAAGCCTCTGAGAAAATAAAAAGTGCAATGCTGAAACTTACTTTCAGAATCAGCGGCAAGGGCTGAGTCGTGTCACTCCCAAATCCACTTGTGTTTTTCACCCAAGACTTTCTTCTTTCTCAGCAGCTGAAGCAGCTATGAGGGTGTGTGTGAGAGTGAGCGCTTAAGGGGCGTTCATAAGTCAAGTGGTGCCTTGACTTACGAACGTCCCGATGTACGAACTTTTGACTTACGAACAGCTCCGTTCGCAAAATTTTGCTTTGAGTTACAAACAAAAAATATCACCAGGAAAGTGGGAAATGGATTTTGGACTGCCTGGTACTGCCTGGTACTGTAATTTTAAAATGTAAAAATTGGTTTAAAAGGTGCTTGGTTTGGTTTAAAGCTGCTTGGTGTTAAAGGTGTTCTGTTTAAAAGGTGTTCTTCCCTCCCTCCCTCCTTTCCTGCTTTTCTTTTAACCTAAGTCATCTCAGATTTTTAAAAAATTCTCCCCCTAGTAGTGGTAGAGGACAGATTAACCAGTTTTGCATTAGTTCCTATGGGAATTAATGCTTTGACTTACAAAGGGTGCCTCTACATACGAACAAAAAACAGCTGGAACAGATGAATTAGGTTTCAATGCATTCCTAGAAGAAATGCTGATTTGACTTACGAATGTTTTGACTTACGAACATCTTCTGGGACGAATTAAGTTCGTAAGTCAAGGCACCACTGTATTTGCTTCAATTAGAACTCCCAGAATCAGCCACCATGGCCAGCGGCTGGTGGATTCTGGGAGTTGTAGTTCTGAACTTTTATCTGACCGTTGGGATGTGAGAAATCCTTGAAGGTCTTCTCCTTTGCCAGGAGAATGCAACAAATGCAGCAAATTAATTCACACGGCAAATAATCCAGAAGTCCAGCTTCTGCCAGTCTCTGCTAAAGTATTCTTGGTGGAAACTGCTCACTTCTTGGGATTCAAGAAGACTATATGAGACTTCTCTGCCTTTTCTCTCCGTGCAACCGATGCAAGGTCTATTAAAACAAGACTATTAATTAGAAAGCTGCTAGTCAATGCAAGTTTAGTTATTATGGTGCTCGAGCCAGACAGAGTGTTCCTGTGAGGGAAAAGTGAAGCTAATGAAAGCAAAGGTAGAAGCCCTTATAAAAACAAAATACTTGTGAGAACTTGTTTCTCCAGAGTGGGTGGGTTCTCTCCAGCTGGCAAGTTCTCAAGTACCGAAAGAACAAACCAGTTATGTACCAAGCATTCATAATAAATATGCAGACACTGCTGGAATACAGAATATGTCTGGTGCAAAATGGAAGCCCACTTTCAGATGCAGCATGGGGGGGGGGGGGGAGAAAAGTGGGAAAGAATATGCCTTTGTTCTTGGTTATAATTACATACATTTCCCACGCAGTTGAAATCATTTCAGACCAGTATTTACCACTATTATGTTTTTACTTCTGAGCGCTGAAATTCAGTTTGTTTTGTTTTATGAAATGAGTGAGAAGCTGATGCAGTACTTCCCGAGACGCACAAGAAATAAGAGGCTTTCTTGCTTTTTCAGTTCAATTTGCTTCCCCAAAATAATGTTGTCAGCATTCTTTTCTAAGTGGTCCTTGCATTATTTTACTGTTGTTGTTGGTGGTGGTGGTTTTTGTTTGTTTTTAACTTGTCACCTAATTTAGTTTTCTTGTGCTTTTCGTCTCCAGTACATCAATTATGTACTGCCAAGGCCCAAGAGGTAGTGCGGTAATCGGGAGATAACCCTCCCCCTGCAGCATTAGGACATGAAACAGGAGCTAGGCAGACTGCCTCCCTCCAGCTGTGAGACTGAAATACCACCACCCCCCCCGCCTAGCAGCTAGGGTTTTTTTTTTTAAATGCTCCTGAAGAAATGTGTGTGGAACAAGAATAATTGTTATTATCCATTTTTCTTTCATCTGCAGCACTCATTAGTCAATCATACAATTTTCTTGATCCAGATTATTCTTAGGTGACTGGCCTGCAGTCATGATTTTGGCTCACTTCCAATAAGTTTGTAACATTCAGATCCTCCTCCATATTCCTACCACTCTGGGGCTCCTCTCGTATGACGATGAGCCGCAGCCACCACAGCTGATCTATCCACCAAGAACAGCACCTGCAGCCCTCCAGCGAACATGCCTTAACTTCCCCTTTGGCAAGTCCAGGCCCTTTGACCTCCATTACAGGACATTTTCTTGTGCTGGGGATCAAATGGTGGGACCATCAAGCCTACAGACCCCACTCTCTTTTTCCAATATATTTGTCACACAGTTGCTAATCTCAACACCAACTTCAACTGTCAGGGGAGCAGCATAGATCAAATAATGCCTACGTTTCAAGAAGTGGCTCAGAATATTTCCATTAATTCCTCATTTGTACAGTTTCCATCCATTCCTCTCCATACACCTAATGCATCATCCATCCCTGCATCTACTCTCCAGGAGCAGGTCTCTGATCAATCAACTGGAAGTTTAATTGCAATGCAAGCCCTTTTGCAGCATATTCTAGTGTCAACAACTGATGGCAATATAGAAGTCAGGAATGTCCATAATCCTCCACTCAACTGGTTTCATGGTCTTGTAGATGGACATCCCTGGACTGAGGAACATGCCAGACTCAGTCCAAGCTCATCCCTGGACTGAGGAACAAGCCAGTTATGTACTCATAACTCCAGTTGTATAGACATTCAGCAACGAAAAACAGCCCTTATGATTCCTGCAAACAAAAACAAGTCATTAGACAAACCAATCTTTGGCTTGAAGAACAACAACAAAACAATTGGTAATTTTAAATAAACTTCCTCAGTTGCTGATAAGAAAGAGTATAAAAGTTTTGTAACTGCGCCAGGAGGGTGTACTCCTCTTGTCTTTGACTTGGTGTATCTTTACTGGTAAAATAAACTGTTTCAGTTTCCCTAACTCAATTCATTCTTTGCTTCTATTCTTCACCATGACAACAAACGTCTGGTGTTAATTTTGCCGCTACAGTCTAAAACAAACCAGGCTACCTAGATTCCCCTTAGCTCATGTTGAAGGTCTGGCCTGGAAAAGTTATAATTCAGACTACAAGTCCCAAAATCCTTTGAGCTTGCTGCTGGAGGTGGTGGTGGAGGATCTGGGAATTGTAGACCAGAACAATAACTTTTTAAAGGGCTGCTGCTTCTAATAGATAACATTCTGAAATAGCAATACAGGTAAAAGCAAAATAGAAATAAAAAGTTAAAAAAGAGACAAAAATTTGGTGAAAAAGACTAACTTTTATAATGTTTTTTAATGTGAGCTTTCAGTTTCATCAAACATAAGAACCATATTGGTGTATTTCAAAGTGGGCTTTCATTGAATCGGATATCACAGAGACAAAAATTCTGTTTTAAGACATTTTTGGACTTTCATTCCATCAAGAAATCTTCTAGAGGTGAGCTAAGATGGCTTTATGGAGGAAAGGGACATCAAGAACCCATTCTCTTTTAATTAGTTTTGATGTTGCTATCTCCTGACTAGGGGGATAAAGGCTGACCTGGTCATTCTTTCTGGCTTTCCATTGGAAGGAAAGCAAATCGTTGCAGAGTCCTGCCAGCAGTACAGTTTGTACATTAAAACATAAAAATAATAATGTGGTACTTGTAAAAGATTCTGCGTTTTGTTCAGCCTTACTGCAGAACATATCAGAATTATTGATTTTGGTGATGGTTCAGGTGGCTTTAAAAGGGAATAAAATACATTCATGGAGAAGTCTATCAACAATAGCCCAGACAGATAAATAGAATCTCCATGGTTCAGTTGGTGTCATCATTCCTTCTAATAGCTAAACTAGCTGGTTGAGTGGCAACAGGATCAAAGCCCAAATGGAGCCACTGAAAAACTAGAAGAAAGTATTAGCATCTCAGGTGAACCCTGAGATATGGAGGAGAGCAAAAGAAATTAAAAAAAAAATCCAAGAGGTTAAGAAAAAAAATGGTGCTGATACAGTAAACACATAGGTTGAAAGAAAAAGACGGAAAGCAGGAAGGGAAAAGTAAGAGTGAATTTGTCCACTTCAGTGCTAGGATCCTGGAGGAGCACACAACCCTTTGTCTCTCCGAAGAGGGATTTTCGGGAAGCCAAGGGGTTTCCAGGTAAGGCTTCCTTTTTGAAGACTAATCAGCTGATGCCAGTTTTGAAAAAGGACCATTCTGGGCTAGGTTGGCCAAGGGTGACTTGCGGTGCAACCAAGGCTTGGTTACACAATGAAAATAAATTGGGAGAAGGATTGAGGATTTTGAATTCTGTTTACAGTCGTCGCCGTTTAGTTGTGTCAGACTCTTCGTGACCTCATGGACCAGAGCACGCCAGGCCCTCCCGTCTTCCACTGTCTCCCAGAGTTGTGTCAAATTCATGTTGGTCGCTTCGATGACACTGTCCAACCATCTCATCCTCTGTCGTCCCCTTCTCCTCTTGCCTCCACACTTTCCCAACATCAGGGTCTTTTCCAGGGAATCTTCTCTTCTCATGAGATGGCCAAAGTATTGGAGCCTCAGCTTCAGGATCTGTCCTTCCAGTGAGCACTCGGGGTTGATTTCCTTTAGAATTGATAGGTTTGTTCTCTTTGCAGTCCAGGGGACTCTCAAGAGCCTCCTGTATGGAAGTGAGAGCTGGACCATAAAGAAAGCTGACCGCCGAAGAATTGATGCTTTTGAATTGTGGTGCTGTTTAAAGTCATGTGGTGGTAATTTGGTTTTTGGGTTGGTGTGTGCATCCTCTTGGGAAAACTTTAAATCCATTTTAAAACTGAGTTGTATGTTGGTCAAGGGGGCCGCACAGACTTTCAGAATTGTTTCATTGAGGCTTTGCCCTCCACCTGCCCACCCTCATGCCGGCTGCCTCTCACAGCCATTAGCCACTGCTGCTGGGTTGTTGCTGTTATTCAAAAACTCCAGGCAAAGTCAAAATTATAAAAAAATATTGACTGGCGTTATATAACAGATACAAGTTTTAACCAAAAACCTAAGTATCTGTTAAATATTGGTGCAGTATATATGCTGCTCCTAATATTTAATATTGCTGTTTTTTGTAGCTCTGATGGTGTGATTTCTGATATCTGCAGCTCCTTATAGGTCTGCGTGAAATTCCTTGATAGAGTTCCCATAGCCCTAATGACTACGGGGGACCACTGAAGTGTGTTTCTTCCAGAGGCGAGATGTTTCAATGGCCAGGTCTCTGTACTTTGTTAGTTTTTCGCAATTCTTTATTTTCAGCTCTGGCATCCCCTTGAATTGCAATGTCAATGATCCGGACATTTCTTAATTCTATTATTACTACTACATTGCCATCGTCATCATCATTGTTGTTGCTGCTGTTGTTGTTGTTTCTTGCAATCTGGCATAGTGCTAGCTCAGTATGACAGATAGAAAAAAAATTAAAACTTAAATAAATTTTACAATTTACCCTGCATCTTCACACATGCACATGGAGACAGATAAACAGACACACGCAGAGAGGGGGGGTAGAGAAGGAGAGGGAGACTAGATGGGCACTTCTAGACTTGCTAGGTGGACACGCACATGCACGCACACACACACACACACACACACACACACACACACACACACACACACACACACACACACACACACACACACACACACACACACACACACACACACATCCATCCCAGCTGGAGAAGAAGAGGGAGCAAGGTAGGGCAAGGCAGGGCTGAAAATGACGAAAGACATCGACTACACTGACACTTCTAGGCTTGTCAATGAGGAAGAAAAATAAAACACACACAAAGAGAAGGGATGGAGAAGTATTGGGAACAAGGAACGGCCATCCAGAACTGGCAAGAGGGAAGGCATATCAATAAGTGGCAAACCCCACAGACACAATTTATACCGAGGCATTCACATATGCCAAAATGATTCAAAATAAATACATTTTACAAGCATTTAAAATAAATGATCCTCTTGCAGCAGAGCAAAATACCTCACTTTCCAACCAAAGGGGGGAAAAATACACTTCCCAGGCAAACAAATACCCACACTCCCATGTCTATTGTGTAGTCACTTTAAAAAAAATCTCAAACATGTCAAACCCAGTTCAAATGCAGATGTTGTTGTTTTTCCCCTAAGTGTAACCATGCTCTATGTCACCTTTTGAAGGGCCCGTGTCTGGTTCAATCTATTTTCCAGTGACCAGAGAACACATAGGAGGATGTGAACCAGCCCAACCCCGATCCATGCCCACTCTGGATATTTTCAGTCCAGTAGCAAAGCTGCTCCTTTTATTTTTTATTCATTAATTTATTTATTGAAGCTTGTTGGAATTGATCCAGGACCCCATCACATGTGGAAGAAAAGGTCACTTTAAAGATCACCCCCAGCAAAGCAACCCTTATGGTGAGATCCATCACTGTCTTTATGGGCATCCTCGGCTTCTGATGTTCCCCATGTACAGAGGGGGAACAGCAACACACAGCTAGACATATTAAGAATCAGTCAATCTGTTGATTTCGGTTCTTTTCAGGCCAGAACTGGGTTAGAGATAACCTGTAATTAGAGATGAAAGAATGTTAATGTTGCAGAATCAGACTTCAAAGGAGCCTCCTGCTTAAGTCCTAAAGACCAATCATCAAAAGAAGAAAGAAAGAAAGGGGGAATAAGCAAGTTAATTTGCATATTCCCAGAGGTGAGAAAAACTCCTGCTGTGACACAGAGGCCAGAAAAAGAGGCTACAGATAATCTATAACTATCCCCAGAGGTAAGAGAAGCTCATAATGGGACCTCACACCCTTGTAATAGTTAAAGATTTTCCTCTTCTTGACAAACACACACACTTCTGTTTCTGGCCTTAGACACTCGCATTAGTTCATGATTTTCTCCGTCCAGTCATGGGCCGCCTCTAACGTCTGTTTCTGGCTTGAGTTTTCCATTTCTTCATGTTTAATTTTGGTCAGTCCAATACAGTAAAACCTTGAGGTTCTGTTGAGTCAGCCACACAAGGGATGACAATATATTTGATGCCACGACTGAGGAGGAGAACTTTACTCAATTAAAATATTTCATTTGAGTGACCTCACATTTCTCCTGTACTGGAGAAAATACACAAGAATAGAACACCCTAAAATCTGTGGTTCAAGAGTCCTGGTTTTGTCTGGAAGCAGTTTCCACAGATCGTGACCGTAACCTTGGGCCAGTGGATCAGGTACTTTTTGACACTTACGTTATCCACCTTTTGCGGGCTAATCAAGTGCATTTATTTATTATATATTTATTTCATACATTCCTACACCACTCAGCTTAGTGACATGCACAACTCTGGAGGGTCTGCAACACCTTAAACCCAACCCTTCCCCTATCCCTCCCAAAAACCCCATAACAACAAACAAATTAAATAATTAAAAAAATCTAAGAACTAACCTGAAAACACTAAAAGCACTAAAGATGGCAGTAAGGATGGATTAAACCAGGTCCCGCATACACTTCAAGGAAGACTATTATTAAATGCTTTCTTAAAAAGCTTCCTCATAAAATGTATTCCCCACCCTTTAATGCATATTTGATCATCCTATAAGGATCTAATCAATATGCTGCTTGTTATAGCTTGCTTAAGAGTAACTATGTGCTAGATAATTTTAGAGGGACTCTCTTTGAATGTTAGTTAGTTAGAGTGGGATCTGTTGCTCTCTTGAAAAACTAACACATAGCATGAAATCTAAATGCAATTGCTAGACCTAAATAAGATAAATCTAGTGACGGGACCAATTGCTGATTGGGAAGACTACACATGTGAATCCCATTGATTCAGTGTGTCTACACTAGATGGAACTAGCAATTGGAATTAGGCCAACAACTCATTAAAAGCATTGAAAAAAGGAGACGCCTTTCCTGACATGTGGCATTCATTCAATCTGTACAGCAATAAGAATTCCCTGACACATGGTTTTCCTGTTAGAAAAGTAAGGTTTTGGAAAATTACCTTTTGAGAGCTGGCTAAATTGGTGCTCAACTGATGTATTGGGTTTTTCTGACTACCCAACAAACAGCAATTGGCTGGTGCTGAAGGGAGTGTGATTGCGCCAAGCAAAGCAGTGTGCTGGAATAATGCTCCTTGTACATCATCTTCTCCAGTAAAGAACAGCAACAGTGGCACTGGGGAGTGAGATTTGGTAGCAGTGGCAGTGCTGCTGATGGTGGCAGCCCATGGCAAGCCATATCTGGTCCATTCTGAAGACTTCTGGTTGCTGTGGGAGGCCTGAAGAGATAGATGGGGATTAAGTGCTATTTCGGTGGTTCGTGCTGATTCGTTTCTTGACTGAACAGGTGTTGGCCAATTCCCAGCCCTGCCTCCCCTGACAGGTGCCCACTCAGAAGTAGTGCCCAGAGAAGGAAGGGCAGGAAAGCTAGGGCACTGCCTTTGAGTGGGTGCCCATCAGAGGAGGCAGGGCTGGGAAGTGCCAAGCACTTGTTCGGACAAAAAACCCGAACCGTCTCTACTTGCTTGTCGAAAAGTGAGCATCTACTGCAACATTTTGTGACAAGCCCCGCTTACATTTCAGATGCAGTTTTGAGCTCCATAGTACCTAAATACACAACAGACATCTCCCCGCTCTGCAGTCAGTGAAAATCTTGCTCTTCCTGTATAAGTTGATAGGCAGGCTATAGTTATCGGCTAGGAACGTTCAGGGCCAGCCCAACCATTTGGCAGAGAGACTCCTAGCTCTCTCATCTGTCAAATGGTGGGAGGAGGTAGCAAACTGCTGGAAGACAGGATTATGACCTCCCCTCTGCAATCTATAAATTAATCCTTTTTTTGTCTGTCTTAAACACTGTGGGTGCGTCCAGCAACTGATTTTTTTAAAAAATGAATTGCTGGCTCTGGAGACTTTCAGAGTTGGTAATTCATATTTTATTTGTTGGGTGGGGGGACCAAATATTTTGGTGTGGAATTGGGGTCTGTTGAAGCTGCAGAGACAGTCTCCGGAGGACCCAGATGCTGGGGGGCAGGGGTGGAATTGCCTCTCCTGCATTTAGATGCAACAAGAGACAACTGGCCCATCAGGAGGGTTTGAGAAATCTGAGCTGCAAGTCCAGTTGAATTGCCTGCACAGAATGGAGCAGGGAGCCATCCTGTTCTTCACCAGAAGCAGCAAAATGTTCTGGACGGAGTTTGCTAATAAGCATACAATATTAATGTGCAGGACGTCTAGTGGGGCAGAATTCCAGGGCCTGAGTCGGCAGTAGATTGAAGCAAATGCAGTGGTCCTCAAATGCAATAGAGCTAACCCTCCACTTTTGAAATAAGTGGTGTAACCTAATACATATCATTACCATCTAAAAAGCCCCCCTCCAATCCCTCCCATGCACACCCAATGTTATCCAATGTTGGAAGATAAGCAGGGTCAGACCAAGTTAGTCACTGGATAAGAGATGGCGAGAGAATCCCAGGGATCTGCAAGTAGGGCTAGGAAAGTCATTGCTGCCAGTCAGAGTTGACAATATTGGGCTCTATACAGACCAATAGCCTGATGCAACATCAAACCGCTTCCTCTGAATTTAAGATCCAAACTAGAAGTCATAGACGTGCAACACTTCAAGCACATGGAAAGATACATGCAAGAGACACAATTAGATCAATACTGGACCACTCTTTATTCTAGATCAGTGGTTGACAGCCTTGGGTCCCCATGGTGGTCTTGGACTCAAATTCCCAAAAGCCTTCACCACTTGCTGTGCAGGCCAGGATTTCTGGGCACTGTAGTCCAAGAACGTCTGGAGACCCAAGATTGAGAGCCAGTGTTCTAGATCCTCAGAAAGCGGAAAGGAAGAATGGAAAGACGAGCTCAGAAAAGACTGACACATGGGAAGAGTGCAAGAGACGTTGGTGGTTGCCACCCCCTCCGACACACGAAAAAGCTCATCATGATGATATGTGTAAATAAGACACAACTGACAGCTCTCATAATGACATCTCACTACTTGACTATTTTCAGATTCGGCACAAGTGTCGTTAAGGATTTTTCAGCCCAGATCTGCAAGGAAGAGCTGTAGCAGACAGACATGTGTGCACATTTAGTCTACAATGGAAACCCCAGGAAAAGAAGAATCCTAGTTTTTCCTAACAACCAGTAGCATCATTTGTGTTGTATATCAATAGAGACAAGAAGAGTAAAATTAGGCTTTTTTAAAAAACCACTTTCTCAAGTCCTAAAAGCTGGCTGGATAGCTCAGTGGTTTAGGCATCTGGCTGTGGAGCCAGAGGTCGGGAGAAGAGCCAGCCTGGGTGGCCTTGGGCAAGCTGCACAGTCCTAGGGCTCCCCCTAGAGGAAGGGGGTGGTAAACCACTTCTGAGTATTCTCTACCTAGGAAACCCTAGGAAGGATCGCCATAATGCAGAATTGACTTGACAGCATGCAATTATTTCTTCTTCTTCTTCTTCTTCTTCTTCTTCTTCTTCTTCTTCTTCTTCTTCTTCTTCTTCTTCTTCTTCTTCTTCTTCTTCTTCTTCTTCTTCTCCTTCTCCTTCTCCTTCTTCTTCTTCTTCTTCTTCTTCTTCTTCTTCTTCTTCCATCTCAGAGGACCTCTCATGGACTATAAATGCCAACATGCTAATGAAGAAGGCACAGAAGAGGCTGTATTTCCTGAGAATGCTCAGCAAGTTAAATTTATCTCACATTTACTTCTGTCATACTATCGTAGCACCATTGAGAGTGTCCTAACCTATGGCATTCTGGCATGGTTTGGGAGTAGCTCTGTAGCGGACAAAAAAGCTCTACAGACAGCCATTAAAATTGCCCAGAATATCATCAGGCTCCAGCTACCAACCCTGGATGACATCTTCACATCCCGCTGTCTAAGGAAGTCACACAGCATCCTAAGAGACTCTTCCCATCCTGCTTATAACTTTTTTGAACTGTTACCGTCTGGCAGAAGATATAGAACAATTAAGACTCGGACCACACGTTTTCTGAATAGTTTTTATCCCAGAGCTATAATTGCAATTGATAATGAGCTTAAAGACCACCAGTAGTGAATAATTAGTTGGACTGTGTTACTTGGCCTGCGGTGTAGATGTTTGTATTTTTAGTGGGGGACTTTTAAAACAGCCCCGTATCTCCAAAGAGATTTATGGGGGTGCAGGAAATCGGGACGAGTAAGAAAACCAGACAAACTTCTAACTGCTGAGCAGAGCCAATTGAACTCAGCCAAGTTCTGTCTAAATTTTCTTCCTCAGAGGCCAATCTCCTTATTAAGAAAGCAACACAGTCATAACCATGAGATATACTCAGAATGATTTGGCTCTGAAAGTTTGGTAGCAAACCCACGTGGCCAATTAGACATTCAGCTGGTCTGTTCAAGAAACAAAGCTTCTACATAGAAATCAATCATTACTGTTTTATTAAAAAGAATTACTTTAGAAAAGGTTTCAGTTGATAGTAAATTAAGTCAGTAGGTACATTTTCATTCAAGACCAACGGAACACACCACTCCCCCAGTCCAGCTAAAAAAATAAAGAAATGAAACTATGCTAACTAACAAAAAGCATAAATCATCCATCTCACGTGTCTGGGGTCTTCAAAGGCTGATGCTAGATGAAAACCAGTCCATTATGGGAAAAACACGTGTCTGCCCCTTTCTCAGGCAAACTCCATCTTTCTTCTCTCCTCCTTACTCTTCCTTCTTCTTCCCAGAATGCCTCCTGGGTCTTGTTGTGCCGCCTAACTTTCTCAGGGAGCTTCAGTTGTTATCATTCTTTGTGGCAGAATTATTTTGACTATGAAACTCTCTGCTCTCCGCTCATCTTAGCAACGAGATAATCAGAGAGCGAAGCTTCTCTGAAACAGCATTGAAAACTTTCCTACTACAGAACAGACTTTAAATCAAAATGGATGCTATTGGGACAATCTTAGGACTACATATCCCATTCTAATACACATAAAAACACAAATCATCACATGCCCCCCCTGATTATCGTTAAAATTCAGAGCAGTTAATCTGATCTAATTTTAAGAAATCAAGTAAAAGTAACTAAAAAGTAATTCAAAGTAATTAACTGGTTACATCTCAAAATTCAACTACAGATTAACTAGTACAATACTGAAACATAGCACACTGTTGAATACATTGTTTCAACGTTCAGGTTCATAAGAATCTTCACAGTACATTCTAGAAAGACCATCTGCCACTACATTCAATTTTCCAGGAATGTGTTGAACTTCAAAATCAAAATCTTGCAATGCTAGACTCCATCTCAACAATTTTTGGTTGTGAGATTTCATCTTCTGCAACCAAACTAAAGCTCTGTGATCTGTTTGGAGTGTAAACTTACGACCCCATAGGTAAGGTCGAAGTAGATTGAGAGACCAAAATATAGAAAGAGCTTCTTTTTCAGGTACTGCGTAACTTCTCTCTCTATCCAAGAGTTTTCTAGAGAAGTATGAGATAGGGTAAAGGTTCCCATCTTCTCCTTGCTGTAACAAAACAGCTCCCAGTCCTAATTCAGAAGCATCAGTTTGTAAAATGAATGGTTTGTCAAAATCAGGGGATTTCAGTATAGGTGCATCCATAATCTTAGCTTTTAAAGCTTCAAAGGCACCTTGACACTCTGGTGTCCACTTTACCTTGACAGGCTGTCTCTTCCTAGTGAGCTCTGTCAGAGGAGAAGCCAAATGACTGAAATCAGGAATGAATTTTCTGTAGTAGCCAACTAGGCCCAAAAACGAGCGTACCTGTTTCTTAGTTTTTGGAATAGGCCAATCATTAATAGATTGTACTTTTGCTTGCAAAGTCTGAATTTCTCCTTGCCCAATCAAATGACCTAAGTACATGACTTTTCCTTGCATCCACTGACACTTGCTGGCTTTGACTGTCAATCCTGCTTGTTGAAGTCTGGACAAAACAGTTTCAATATGAGACATGTGAGAATCAAAATCAGAACTGAAAATGGCAACATCATCAAGATAAGCACTTGCAAAAGGTAAACCTTGTAAAAGTTTGTCTATCATCCTTTGAAATGACGCACCTGCATTCTTCAAACCAAATGGCAATCTGCGGAAACGGAAAGTTCCCACGTGCGTGATGAAAGCGGTCTTATCTCGTGAATCTTCAGCCAAATCTAGCTGCCAATAAGCATTCTTTAGATCAAGAATGCTGATAAACTTAGCCTTTGAAAGATGTTCAATTAAATCATCCATTCTAGGCAATGGGTATGGATCTGGAACAGTAACACTGTTTAACTTTCTGTAATCAACACAAAATCTTACTTCCTCGAGAATTTCACCCAAAGCGTTACGTTTTGGCACCAGAACCACCGGAGAAGCCCAAGGGGAGAATGACGGTTCAATCACCCCCAAAGATAACATCTTTTGTATCTCTTGTTCAATTTGGATAGCATGATTACCAATTGCTCTATATGGGCTAGACCGTATGGGCTGGGCATTGTTCTCAGTAGTTATCACATGACTGATCAATTTGGTGTAACCTGGTTTATCTGAAAACACATCTTGGTATTGTTCTAAAATTTGAAACAACCTTTCTTTCTGATCAACGGTACCTGTTAAAACAAGATTATCAGACCATGTACCTGCATCTTGCAATTCAGACAACATATCAATAGGTTCATTTGCAGCATGAAAATATTCAGCATGACATTGAAAAACCATTGCAGATCTATCTTTGTACAGTTTCAAACTATTGACATGGTAAAGAACAGGTTTCTTATTAGAATCCAACATTTTGACAAGATAATTGACATTTCCCAATTTTTGAACAATTTCACCTGGACCTTCCCAGACAACTTCTAGCTTAGAAGGTCTGAGTGGGTTCAGAACAAGTACCAAATCACCCACAGAAAATTCCCTGTGTCTAGATCTCTTGTCGTGGAAGAACTTCTGACTTGCTTGAGCGTCCAACAAATTGTCTCTGGCTAACTCCTGGACAGCCAAGAGTTTCTCTTGAAGTTTTCTAACAAAATCAGCAACTGGCACAGTACTACTTTTAACCACACCTTCCCAATTGGATTTCAGGAAGTCCAATGGTCCTTGTAGATTTCTTCCAAACACCACCTCACTTGGAGAAAAGCCACCTAGTGAAGAATGAGCTGAGCTACGGTAAGCAAACAAAGCAAAAGGCAAAAGCTCATCCCAAATGTTTCCATATTCTTGGGTCAAAGTTTTAATCATCCTAAGCAAAGTTTGTTGACCTCTTTCCACCATACCATGAGATTGAGGATGATGGGCCGTGGAAAAACTGATGGTTATTCCACTTATCTCGCAGATCTTACGCATAAGTTCACTTGTAAAGGCTCCTGCTTGATCACAAATTATTTTGGATGGTACTCCAATACGCGAGCACAAGTCCACGATGATTCTAGCTATGGTGGTAGCTGTCAGGTTGCTAATAGCGTAAGCCTCGATCCACCTACTGGCAGAACAGATGAAAGAAATGATGTATTTCTTCTTAGATTTAGTAGGAACAAAAGGTCCTAGCACATCCATTTGCAAACACTGGAACACTTGGTCAGGAATTTCCATAATCTGCATTTCGGCCTTTACCTTGTCAGTTTGATGGCCTGTGCGTTGGCAATAGTCACAAGAACTGACATAGTCCTTTACAGTTTTTGAAATACCAGGCCAGTAAAAATGTTGAGAAATCCTCTTTAGGGTTTTTTGTATTCCCTGGTGCCCACTACTTGGATGGTCATGAGCCATTTCTAGTATTCTCAGTCTATATTCAGTAGGCACGACTAACTGTTGAACAGGTTGGGCATCCAAGTTGGATTTGGGGAAATATTCTCTGTACAAAAGTCCATTTTCTCCCCACAGGAAACTAACTTGCTGATGCGCAGGGCGTTCAGCATAGTTGTCTGCTTGTGACCTCAAAGAAGCTAGAGAGGGATCATTAAGTTGCTTCAGTCTAAAGTCCTCTGATCCCTTAGGTATCACCTCCTCCATTTTAGTTTCTGTTGTAGCTGCATTATCAGGTTTGGTCACAAGAGGCTGCTGTTGGGTAAGGTCTCCATCTGAGCTATCCTCAGTGGATTCCTGCTCCTGTTCAGGATCATGCATCTCCCTACTTTGAGAACGCGTAACTACCGACATAGAAGTTGCATTTTGACTCTGCATGTGATCCAAAAAAGCAAGATCATTTCCAAGAAGGAAATCAGGTTTTCCCTCATGGGTTAAAATATGTTTTGCACCTGACCAGCTCTTATACGAAATTTTGACATAAGCTAAAGGAATGAAACGCTGATCAGTCTCTACAGATCCATAAGTTTTTACTGGACACCTCAGGTTGTTCAAGATTAAGGTGGGGTCTAGAAAACGTTTGCTTATCGAAGAAATGTCGGCACCCGAGTCACGAAAAGCACTTAAAGCCATATCACCTCCAGGTGTGTGAAGAAAAACCACCTCAGAAAATGTGCGGGTTGCCCAGTCCCTTTGCGCAGTTGGTACTATGCAATCAGGATCCATAACAGAAAACCTCTCTCCTGATGCAGTCTCTTTTACAATTTCTGAGGAAATTGAAGCAATTTGTAAGTCCAAAACTCTAGGCACATATTGGTTTACTGCTGCCTGCATTCCACTGGCTTGCGAAGGGGTTACAGTTAGGTTAACTCCTTCCTGACTCTGTGAAGGCACAATGCTTGACTGGTGAGGCACAGAAACTGCATTACTGGTAGCTGGCACTTGCTGAGTTCCTGCTGGCACAGAACTTACATACGCCATCTTGGGTGTGCCTGCTTTAGATCTGCGTGGAGCTGGCACAGGTGTTTTCCTAGCTGGCTCCTTAACTTGGCTAGCTGGCACATTCAACCTTGGGCAATCTCGTCGCAGATGAGAGCCACCACATTCAAAACATTTAAGAGCCGTTTTACTCTGGCTAGGAGCTAGACTCCTGCGTTGCTCAAATGAACTTTGCCTGGGCTCTTGAGGAAAAGACTTTATAAATTCAGGCTGACTCTGACTCTTAGGCGCTACTGGTGCAGTCTTTGGCCTAACAGGTAGGTCATCATGGTAGTAAGGTAGATTGCTTCTATCACCACTGGCTATTGAGTCCTCAAACTCCTCTTTTTCCTTCAGCTTATTAACCAAACGCTCCACCTCTGCCTCTCTGTACTGCTTCAATAATTCATCAGCCATGCTCTGATTACGAATAGTTTGAGTGTGACAAGCAACAAAATCAGCAAACACCATGGCTAACTTATCCACTGGTGATAGACTCTTGTTAGGATCAGGACCCACAGCACCAGCTGCTGCTGCTGCTGCTGCTCCTGCTGTCCCATCAGAAATGCCTCTGCCTGGCACTCCCCTCCCTACTGGAGTGCTGGCACCCGCCATTTCCTCTGCCTGATCCATCTGTTGTAACTTAGTCCAAGTCTGATCTGAATCAGATCTAAGTAGATCCTGGACGTCCTGTGCTGGGAGTTTAGCCATTATATTTCCCTTTTGTAATTCCCTTCTCAGTTGTGAAGAATCATAAGTAATCCTTTGCTTAGCACCACTTGGAGTCAAGACGTCCTGTTCAAGAGCCTCCAAAAGCTCTTGGTGCCAGGGCTTCGTATCTGCACTACCAATCTTAACTTTTCTCTGAGTCACAAACAGCTCTCCAGGCAATTCCAAAAATTCTTCTCCTGCTAAGTGTTGATCCATATAAGCTTCAACCAACGCAAACACCGAGCTGACCCAAAAAGTAAAATCTCTCTCTGCCCATGTAGCCGAAACTGTAGGGCGAGAGCAAAGCCATAAAACACTCTGGCAGGAACAGCCCTAAACTGGAGCTTCAGAAGGGCGACCGTTTACTTGCATGAAAATGCCCACTCATTAAACAGCCCAATTAAACAGATTTTAATGTCTGTTAAAACCTAAGCGTTGTTTCTTATCAGACCTCACTGCAGCTAAGTCTTTCCGTAAGATCCTTAGCTGGAAAGAGAAAAGCAATTTGGCTAATTTACAGCCTGTCAGCATGCACGCACTCCCTCAGCCAAGGCTTCCGGAAGAATGCCTGCAGCTTCACTTACAAAGCAAGCACCATAAATCCATAAATCACACTAAAGCACGTGTTTCGTCCGACCGCTGCCAACCATGTAAACAGCCCCGTATCTCCAAAGAGATTTATGGGGGTGCAGGAAATCGGGACGAGTAAGAAAACCAGACAAACTTCTAACTGCTGAGCAGAGCCAATTGAACTCAGCCAAGTTCTGTCTAAATTTTCTTCCTCAGAGGCCAATCTCCTTATTAAGAAAGCAACACAGTCATAACCATGAGATATACTCAGAATGATTTGGCTCTGAAAGTTTGGTAGCAAACCCACGTGGCCAATTAGACATTCAGCTGGTCTGTTCAAGAAACAAAGCTTCTACATAGAAATCAATCATTACTGTTTTATTAAAAAGAATTACTTTAGAAAAGGTTTCAGTTGATAGTAAATTAAGTCAGTAGGTACATTTTCATTCAAGACCAACGGAACACACCACTCCCCCAGTCCAGCTAAAAAAATAAAGAAATGAAACTATGCTAACTAACAAAAAGCATAAATCATCCATCTCACGTGTCTGGGGTCTTCAAAGGCTGATGCTAGATGAAAACCAGTCCATTATGGGAAAAACACGTGTCTGCCCCTTTCTCAGGCAAACTCCATCTTTCTTCTCTCCTCCTTACTCTTCCTTCTTCTTCCCAGAATGCCTCCTGGGTCTTGTTGTGCCGCCTAACTTTCTCAGGGAGCTTCAGTTGTTATCATTCTTTGTGGCAGAATTATTTTGACTATGAAACTCTCTGCTCTCCGCTCATCTTAGCAACGAGATAATCAGAGAGCGAAGCTTCTCTGAAACAGCATTGAAAACTTTCCTACTACAGAACAGACTTTAAATCAAAATGGATGCTATTGGGACAATCTTAGGACTACATATCCCATTCTAATACACATAAAAACACAAATCATCACAAGTGGGTGGGGAGTGTTTGGGGTATTTTATGTGTGTGCATGTGTCTGGTCTCTGGGTGTCTGTGAATTTCGTTGTATGGGTATACTGTGTATATACTTACAATGACAATAAATTCTTCTTCTTCTTCTTCTTCTTCTTCTTCTTCTTCTTCTTCTTCTTCTACTTCTTCTTCTTCTTCTTCTTCAAGCCCTAAAGCAAACTCTCTTGAAGGCGTAGGCTCTTTGCTAAGGCAGAAGCTTTGTCTCTCCGCAGAAAGGCCCTGCCTAGCAGCCAATCTGTTTAGCAGCTGGTACTTGTGCTGGGTGTCTCTGCAACCCACCTGCTACATGAAAGGCGCGACGCTACTTTACAATCTCCAGAAAGAAGGAGAGATTAGAAATATATCAGCACACGGAAGCGCGCCAGCAAGAAAAATGCTGGGAGACATCAATTTCTCTCCTGCCTGCGCCAAGGATGTGCAAGCTAAAAAAAAAAAAGGAACAGATTGAGGACGCAACCTTCCAAGAAAAATAGGGATGGAGAGAAAGTCAAAGATTCAGAAACACTTTGTTTAGTTTGGAAGCTAGAGTGCCGTTTGCTGCTTGTGACATTTCTGGCTTTACATGCAGCCCCTGAACAGGAGAAATTGATCCAAGGAGCCTTCAAAACATTTTGATAATAGAAGGCAGCTTCTCTTTGTTTATTAGATGCGTTGGCCTGCAGCTCTAGGCAGTATGACCATGTATGAAGGCACTGGTTTAGGGAAAGCTGGATTAATTCCTTTTTATCAGAAAGTTCCACCTTACTTTCAAAGAACTCAGTGGTCACATGGTGCATGAACATCCCTCTGTGGTTTCTAGCAAATAGATTGTTCCTGCTGTCTGAGCACACAGTAGCCAGCTAGACCTTTTATTTGTATACCTTTCCCAACTATACTCCAGAAATTCTGATGGTTCACCATTTGGCTGACCTTTTGTGGACTTTTTTTGTTGTTTAGTCATTAAGTCATGTCCGGCTCTTCGTGACCCCATGGACCAGAGCACGCCAGACCCTCCTGTCTTCCACTGCCTCCTGGAGTTGGGTCAAATTCATGCTGGTAGCTTCGGTGACACCATCCAACCATCTCGTCCTCTGTCGTCCCCTTCTCCTCTTGCCCTCACACTTTCCCAACATCAGGGACTTTTCCAGGGAGTCTTCTCTTCTCATGAGATGGCCAAAGGATTGGAGATTCAGCTTCAGGATCTGTCCTTCCAGTGAGCACTCAGGGTTGATTTCCTTCAGAATGGAT